>NC_092150.1:6819239-7001739 GCF_045791955.1 Oncorhynchus clarkii lewisi
AGGCTTCAAACATAAAGATATAAAACTGTATTTTTTTGTGAAGAATCAACAACAAGTGGGACACAATCATGAAGTGGAACGACATTTATTGGATATTTAAAACTTTTTTAACAAATCAAAAACTGAAATATTGGGCGTGCAAAATTATTCAGCCCCCTTAAGTTAATACTTTGTAGCGCCACCTTTTGCTGCGATTACAGCTGTAAGTCGCTTGGGGTATGTCTCTATTAGTTTTGCACATCGAGAGACTGAAATTTTTTCCCATTCCTCCTTGCAAAACAGCTCGAGCTCAGTGAGGTTGGATGGAGAGCATTTGTGAACAGCAGTTTTCAGTTCTTTCCACAGATTCTCGATTGGATTCAGGTCTGGACTTTGACCTGGCCATTCTAACACCTGGATATGTTTATTTTTGAACCATTCCATTGTAGATTTTGCTTTATGTTTTGGATCATTGTCTTGTTGGAAGACAAATCTCTGTCCCAGTCTAGACTCCATCAGGTTTTCTTCCAGAATGGTCCTGTATTTGGCTCCATCCATCTTCCCATCAATTTTAACCATCTTCCCTGTCCCTGCTGAAGAAAAGCAGGCCCAAACCATGATGCTGCCACCACCATGTTTGACAGTGGGGATGGTGTGTTCAGCTGTGTTGCTTTTACGCCAAACATAACGTTTTGCATTGTTGCCAAAAAGTTCAATTTTGGTTTCATCTGACCAGAGCACCTTCTTCCACATGTTTGGTGTGTCTCCCAGGTGGCTTGTGGCAAACTTTAAACAACACTTTTTATGGATATCTTTAAGAAATGGCTTTCTTCTTGCCACTCTTCCATAAAGGCCAGATTTGTGCAATATACGACTGATTGTTGTCCTATGGACAGAGTCTCCCACCTCAGCTGTAGATCTCTGCAGTTCATCCAGAGTGATCATGGGAAAATGAAGAGAAAAGGGGTATGTCCAAGGGTGCCTGGGTGGATCTAATGGGTGCCTGGGGTGGGTCTAATAGGTGCCTGGGGTGGGTCTAATAGGTGCCTGGGGTGGATCTAATAGGTGCCTGGGGTGGATCTAATAGGTGCCTGGGGTGGATCTAATAGGTGCCTGGGTGGATCTAATAGGTGCCTGGGGTGGGTCTAATAGGTGCCTGGGGTGGATCTAATAGGTGCCTGGGGTGGATCTAATAGGTGCCTGGGGTGGATCTAATAGGTGCCTGGGGTGGATCTAATGGGTGCCTGGGGTGGGTCTAATAGGTGCCTGGGGTGGATCTAATGGGTGCCTGGGGTGGGTCTAATAGGTGCCTGGGGTGGGTCTAATAGGTGCCTGGGGTGGATCTAATAGGTGCCTGGGGTGGATCTAATAGGTGCCTGGGGTGGATCTAATGGGTGCCTGGGGTGGATATAATAGGTGCCGGGGTGGATCTAATAGGTGCCTGGGGTGGATCTAATAGGTGCCTGGGGTGGATCTAATAGGTGCCTGGGGTGGATCTAATAGGTGCCGGGGTGGATCTAATGGGTGCCTGGGGTGGGTCTAATAGGTGCCTGGGGTGGATCTAATGGGTGCCAGGGTGGATCTAATGGGTGCCTGGGGTGGGTCTAATTTGTGCCAGGGTGGATCTAATGGGTGCCTGGGGTGGGTCTAATGGGTGCCTGGGGTGGATCTAATGGGTGCCTGGGGTGGGTCTAATAGGTACCTGGGGTGGATCTAATAGGTGCCTAGGGTGGGTCTAATGGGTGCCTGGGGTGGATCTAATGGGTGCCTGGGGTGGGTCTAATAGGTGCCTGGGGTGGGTCTAATGAGTCCCTGGGGTGGATCTAATGGGTGCCTGGGGTGGATCTAATGGGTGCCAGGGGTGGATCTAATGGGTGCCTGGGGTGGGTCTAATAGGTGCCTGGGGTGGATCTAATGGGTGCCTGGGGTGGATCTAATGGGTGCCAGGGGTGGATCTAATGGGTGCCAGGGGTGGATCTAATGGGTGCCTGGGGTGGGTCTAATAGGTGCCTGGGGTGGGTCTAATAGGTGCCTGGGGTGGATCTAATGGGTGCCTGGGGTGGATCTAATGGGTGCCTGGGGTGGATCTAATGGGTGCCTGGGGTGGATCTAATGGGTGCCTGGGGTGGGTCTAATGGGTGCCAGGGGTGGATCTAATGGGTGCCTGGGGTGGGTCTAATTGGTGCCTGGGGTGGGTCTAATAGGTGCCTGGGGTGGATCTAATGGGTGCCTGGGGTGGATCTAATGGGTGCCTGGGGTGGGTCTAATGGGTGCCTGGGGTGGATCTAATGGGTGCCTGGGGTGGGTCTAATGGGTGCCTGGGGTGGGTCTAATGGATGCCTGGGGTTGTTCCCGGTGAGTATTTCCACTACCTGCTGAAGAAGTTAGTCGAAACCCTGGATCGTTACCCAGTTACCTCAATACTCTGGAGTGTAATGTTGACGGACTGACTCTTTTTGAGAGCTTTTAGAAAATCCATATGGCCTGTACTCTGTGCGGTCATGCTGACCATTTTTTCCAACGGCACTGACCTGTTTACTGAAGAGGTCGTCTGACCCGGTGTGGCTGGAGGTGAACACAAATGGAGCACGGTCCCTGCCAATCACAAAACAAACACAGTTACATATGATCAGTAATCTAATGCTAAGACTCACCCAACTCCTGTTCTGGAGAATTGCCCTGTATTCAGGCTTCCAATGACAAAGGGATTAACTTCAGGTTTACTCAATACATGATCAGACATCACCATTAATACAATGGCAATATTCATGTCATCCATCAACAATGTTACCATTTCCCAGTCGATCTATTCTATATAGACGACACTACACATCCGTGCATATTCAATGCAAATTGTCAGTGCGAATGAGAATATTAACTAGCTAGCTGTATCAGGTCCAGCGTAGCGCCATTTGTCAGTTACTAGCTGCACCTCTTCAACGTCTTCACCTCAGCTTCGGACTGCCTTTTTAGTCATTTACAACTATCTTTAGTTTTTCCAATTTAGTATAGTCAATTAGCATAGTTTGTTTTTGTTAAGTAAGTATTTGTTAGTGTTGTTAGGTTATGGTTCGGTTAAGTTAGCTAACATTAGCTGTTAGCTAGCTACCTGATGTTAGCCTGTTTAGTTTTTTTGTCAAGTGTATATATTAGGATTTGTAGTGTATATATAAATATATTGTTTTAATATAGTGTTTAACATAGTAGGTATAAGAGTTATCTAGCTAGTTTTAAGCTGATTTAAGCTAGTTTAATTTAACTGTGTAGGATACGCTAACTTAATGTTAGCCTACAAGTATAACGTAACCTATTGTTAGGCTAACGTTAGTTAACTAACTTAAGTAGAAGGTTGTACTATATAAAGTTAAGCTACAAATCCACACCATTTCTGGACGATGGAAACATAGGTAAGCTAATTTTACTACCGCCCACTGACATTAGCTAGCTCACGTTAACGTCAGTTCCAGAGTTAGCTAACACTTGTATGTATATTTATTATGGATCCCCATTAGTTCCTACCAAGGCAGCAGCTACTCTTCCTCGGGTCTGGCAAAAATGAAGGCAGTTATATACAATTGAAAACATTACATTAGATTTCACAACAGTCTATCAGTTAAAAAAAAAAAATCTGATTTTACTACTTGCATGAGTTACTTGATGTAGAATAGTACTACATATGGCTCCATGTAGTACTGTGTGCCTCCCATAGAGCCCCACGATGGAAGTGTAATAATACCCATGAAACATAGCGGTCAAACAGGGAAATGGTTCCAATTGTTTTTCTACCAATCATTTTTCCCATAGGGGATTTTAGAAACACTTAAAATATGGGCTGTGTTTCGTGTAGGCTCACCCTTCCTGGGCTCCAGCAATTCAAGCGAATATATAGATAAAAGTCACCTAGTCCTAGAGAGATTTACAAGGTTATCAAAACGTCTCGCCAGGGTGAGCCTACACGAAACACAGGCCTTATTTTAAGTGTTTCTAAAATCCCCTATGAGAAAATGTTTTGTTGAAAAACAATTGGAACCATTTCCTTGTTTGACCACTAGGTTGTATGTGTATTGTGGCTCATATTTTGGTACTCTATAGTTTGTTCTGGAATTGGAGACTGTGACGAGACCTCTGCTGTCTGGTGGGGTATGAATAGGTGTCTGAGCTATGTGCTAGTATTTTAAAACAGACAGCTTGGTGCATTCAACATGTCAATACTTCTCACGAATACATGAAGTGATGAATTCAATCACTCAGTCCAAGTGCCGCAAAACTAGGGCCTGTAGGACCTGCCTTGTTGATAGCGTTGTTAAGGCAGAGCAGAGCTTTATTGTGGATAGACCTCTCCCCATCTTAGCTACTGTTGCATCAACAGTTTACAATCCAGGGTTACTCCAAGCAGTTTAGTCTCCTCAACTTTCTCAATTTCCACATTATTCATTACAAGATTTAGTTGAGGTTTAGGTCATGATTTGCCCCAAATACAATGCTTTTACTGTAGTTTTTTAAATATTTTTATTTCTTACTACCCATTCTGAAACTGACTGTAACTCGTTGTGTTGCAGTGATTACAATCGCTGTGGTAGCTGACGTGCATAGTGTTGAGTCATCAGCATACATAGACACACAGGCTTTACTCCTAGCCAGTCGCAGGTCATTAGTAAATATTTTAAAAAGTAAAGGGCCTAAACAGCTGCCCTGCGGAATGCCTGTCCTCTACCTGGATTATGTTGGAGAGACTCTGAACATAAATGGCAACACCTGCACCAATGGCATTCCTGTCTCTTCTGAAGATGTTGAAACCATACATTGCTACGAATGTATCATCAAAGGTATTATGTAAGGGAGTTTTCAGAGATAGTCAGTATATGAATGTTATCTGTTGCCAGCAAGTTATCGATTTCATGAACCTTGTTTCTTAGGCTACATATGTTAATGTGGGCTATTTTTAGCACTTTTCTGGGAATGTTTTTATTGCTTTACTTGGAGGCTTATCAAAAAGTAGGCATGACAGTGATATTTATGTTTGAGCTCATAGTGCAGGGTGAGCTGCACACAGTGCATTTCCTAATAGGGCAAACCGCCTCAGTGCTAACCATATAACTCAGGTTAGGCACATGATTACTGCATAGAATAGCTGTAGGATTCACAGAGGAGTTAAGAGGGTCATAAATTAAGTTACTTACAGTGCATTCAGAAAGTACTCAGACCCCTTCACTTTTACAGCATTTTGTTACGTTACAGCCTTATTCTAAAATGGATAACATTGTTTTATCCTCATCAATCTACACACACACAATACCCCATAATGACATCACAATACCCCATAATGACAAAGCAAAAACAGGTTTTTAGAAATGTTTGTAAATTTATAAAAAATAAAAACAGAAATACCTTTATTTACATACATATTCAGACCCTTTTGCAATGAGACTCGAAATTAAAGCTCAAAGTGCATCCTGTTTCTGTTCCTCGTCCTTGAGATGATTCTACAACTTTATTGGACTCCACCTGTGGTAAATTCAATTGATTGGACTTGATTTGTAAAGGCGCACACCTGTCTGTATAAGGTCCCCCGGCAGCTGTTGTAGAACAGCAGGAAGCAGCCGTGTAATATCCTGTACTCGTGCTCCAGGAGAGTACAGGGTTTTTGCCCTGGGAACCAAGATGTTTCTTATTATATAGCCGTCGATGATGACAGCTTGTGAAATGGCTTAGGAGGTCCGGACAGTCTTTCGCCTCAAATGGTTTAGAAGACCCCTCGATGACCGATTGGAGGAGGGGCACGGTGGACCCGAGCCAGCCGTAGAATCCACCGTGGCTGATGAAGGGGCCCGGAGTCTCAGACACCTTTGAGGTCCAATGGGGGCAGCTCTAAAGATCTGAACCCTAGGTAGAAGCCACCGTAGAGGGAGACAGAACAGAAGGCGAAGGAGCAGCTACCTCCGGAACCAATCTCAACACGGGGAGATCCCAGCAGAGCACTGGCCAGTCAGCTGTGGAGAGACGACACGGTGGCGACACTCCCACCAGGCCAGAGCTGCGTCCAGCTACTGGAGTCAAAGAGAACAAGAAAGTTGCCGGGCGTGCATTCCCCAGTAGCTTGTGTAAATGTGCTACTTGCTTGCTGAAAGTAGCCACTTCACCTCTGTAGTTGTAGTCACAACAATATTGTGATTGTCAGATCACCACCATATTAAGACCATAATTAGACATCTAAATTAACATTATTCCTGTGTTAATATTTCCAAAAAACATATGGATTCTTAAGACACTAAATCCCCTTAATCTGGATGATTTACTAAATGACAGAAGCCAATCCTTTTATCTAAAAAAAAAAAAGTGCATTTCATGACTGACTTACATATCATTTCCCCATCAGGACTCCATTGGCACCTGGTGTGTGGATAAAAGTCACACCAGACTTCTGTGCTACCTAGGCTGCATTTCGACAAGCAGCCCAATTCTGTTATTTTTTTACCCCGCTAATTGGTCTTTTGACCAATCAGATCAGCACAGAAAAATATCTGATATGATTGGTCAAAAGAACAATTAGTGGAATACGTATCATAATTGGTCCGCCTGTGTGAACGCAGACCTACATACGTGTGACCAGTGACCCAACAGCGCCATCTAGTGTACAAAACAAGTTAAAACATCCCTAGACAGACAACATACCCAACACATTAAATGACATAGCCAGGCAAGCCAAAATGGCTACTACAATGTAGGCTATAAAATGTTATTACCAGTGCTTGTGGTATATACTACTGGTATAAATAGCTAATATGTAATTTGTAATATATTCAAATCATAAATCCAATCTTTCCCTTTCACAGGACATACTTATTGTCACAACTTCAAAACATTAATGATTGTAAAAGTGGAGAAGGGATTTATAAGGAACTACTATGACTTATCGTTAACGATTAATAAAACACACACGTGGAAAAAGATTTAATCAGGTTATTTCAACACCGACTCAAACTATTCAATTGATCTCATATCTTGTCATTAAGGCCAATGTTTTCATTCATTCCACAGGACTGTACGTAACGGATGTGAAACGGCTAGCTTAGTTAGCGGTGCGCCCTAAATAACGTTTCAATCGGTGACGTCACTTGCACTGAGACCTTGAAGTAGTAGTTCCCCTGGCTCGGCTTTTGTGGAGCGATGGGTAACGATGCTTTGTTGGTGACTGTTGTTGATGTGTGCATGTGTGCATTGATGTGTGCATACCCGGGGGGCGAGGGGACGGTCTAAAGTTATACTGTACATACATACTGCTGGCTTTTCAAATCACATCACCAGTTTCAATGAAGTCATTTCCTACCCGGTCAAGTTGTCGTGCCCATCATTTGAATTGCTTGAGTAAAGTGAATGGAGGGGTTGTGGCTCTTTCCAGAGGGCGTGACTGCATTTTAGAAACGCAAGTGCAGTGACCATTCTATGACCTAAACGAGCGCGATGGGGTTTCATGTTGAGCCCCCCTCTGCTAAAAAACATCTCTGCTGAGGAGACAGGGATTGACAAGACCAACATTGACAATGTGTGTGCCTGTGGGAATCGGTTTTTGTTTTTAGCCCAGAAGATGAGTCCAGCATCTAACTACTGAAAATGAGTGACTTCCTGCTGAATACATTTAAAGGGATTGTCCACTCAAGATGAACGTTTTTGATTTTCTAGGGCACAAAATAAGTCTACAATCGAGATAAAGTCATGGGATAAAAGAATATACTTACCCGTTTGGGTCTTCTTCAGATCATTCTTCTGCATTCCCATTGTTGGTAACATTTAGATCAACCCAGCTGAGGCCGAACTGTGGCTCCAGGATGCCATGGCCACAAGGTTCCTCTCCCTCACTCTCCTTGGCCATTTTCCTTCTCACAAAAGACTCCTGAGAATCTTTTTAGTAGAGGGGGCACTGACTTCTTGACTCCACCATCTGTAGCAGGTGAGTGTTCAGATCAGACCATCTGGAGCAGGTGAGTGTTCAGATCCACCATCTGGAGCAGGTGAGTGTTCAGATCCACCATCTGGAGCAGGTGAGTGTTCAGATCTACCATCTGGGGCAGGTGAGTGTTCAGATCCACCATCTGGAGCAGGTGAGTGTTCAGATCCACCATCTGGAGCAGGTGAGTGTTCAGATCCACCATCTGGAGCAGGTGAGTGTTCAGATCCACCATCTGGAGCAGGTGAGTGTTCAGATCCACCATCTGGAGCAGGTGAGTGTTCAGATCCACCATCTGGAGCAGGTGAGTGTTCAGATCCAAGACAGTTGGAACCACCATACTGTAAGCATTTCACTGTAAGTTCTACACCTGTTGTATTCAGCATTTCACTGTAAGTTCTACACCTGTTGTATTCAGCATTTCACTGTAAGTTCTACACCGGTTGTATTCAGCATTTCACTGTAAGTTCTACACCGGTTGTATTCAGCATTTCACTGTAAGTTCTACACCTGTTGTATTCAGCATTTCACTGTAAGTTCTACACCTGTTGTATTCAGCATTTCACTGTAAGTTCTACACCTGTTGTATTCAGCATTTCACTGTAAGTTCTACACCTGTTGTATTCCGGCGGTGACAGACGTCTCTTCTTCTGTAAGCTCCATTGTCACAGATAACGGTGCAAGAACTCCACTTAACTCTTTCAGTTGGTTTCATTCACGAGGGGTAAAAAAACAAACATTCTCGAAGTCCATGCTGCACATTTCTGTGGTCAAGAGGGCCTTGTGGTCAAGAGGGCCTTGTGGTCAAGAGGGCCTTGTGGTCAAGAGGGCCTTGTGGTCAAGAGGGCCTTGTGGTCAAGAGGGCCTTGTGGTCAAGAGGGCCTTGTGGTCAAGAGCTGTAAGGGCCTGCAGTTGTTTGAACGTGCTATTCCAGCGAGTGGCGTTTGTTGCCGGAACCTTGATGTATTGGCGATGACTAACGAAAATACCCATTACTTATGTCATTCCATCACTAGCTGTAGGGAGTGAGCAAAACAGGAGAGTCGCTGTCTGGATCTCAGAAGGTCGATGTTCTCCTCGTCATCCCAGGATACATCCTCCCAGGATACATCCTCCCACAGGTTCCCGTCTTCATAGTGCTCCTCATGCTGTGGCAGCTTCACTGTATTGCGTAAGTATTGCATTGTAAATGTATTGCATAAGTTGCAATAAACTGTTAAGTCACGCAATGATGAACACATTACATGAGAAGTAGGTCGGTCGGTCGGTCGGTCGAACGGCTTCCTGTACTGACTAACTACTCTATCGTCTTCTAGAAGGGTTCCTATCTCTCTAAAGAAGTCCTCTAGCTGAACTGCTCCCTGTACTGACTAACTACTCTATCGTCTTCTAGAAGGGTTCCTATCTCTCTAAAGAAGTCCTCTAGCTGAACTGCTCTCTGTACTGACTAACTACTCTATCATCTTCTAGATGGGAACAGTTCCATTTCCAGGGCCCTCTTCCCACAGTGACACCCGAGGTTAGTGAAAGGGTACAGCATTACGTGATCTGAGAAGAAAGCAGGGGTTATTCTATCATCAGTTGGGGGACAGTCCCGGGTAAACAGATAGTCGATGCGAGAGGCTCTGGTGCCGTCACCACTGGTCCAGGTGAAGCCCTCCTCTCTTGGATGCAGGGTTTTAAAACAGTCAGTCAGTTTAAAATCCCTGCACAGCCCTTGCCAATAAAACACTTGACCTATCTACCTTAAAATCCTCTCCTGCCCCGTACACCAAAATATGCTCCGTTTGCTTTCCACCAAATAGCAAAGCTAATGTTTTAAAAACATTGGTGGAAATAACCACTTTTGACGGTAACCAACGACCAAATTCACCAGATAATTGTATTGACAGAAATTATTACCTTACATTAAATATATGTGGTAGCACTGCTGCCACAAATTAACTGGAGTACCCTGTAATGGCCACCTGGTGGCACCAGAGATCCATTTAGTTTCTTAAGGTGTGAAGTCTGGGGGGGGGTTGGGAACGTGGTCAGAACACCTGGGCTTGTATCGTTTATTTCTAGGTTAAATACATTTATTGGTATGAACCATTACGAAAGTAAAGATGACAAAGCACAGTAAAGGGAGGGCTTGTGTATTTAGTGCTCTTTCTCGTAAAACTTACATGCAACTGCAGTTTTAGAATAGCCACAGGAGGTCAGTCTAAATCCAGAAGTTGAGAAATCAGAGTTGAACAAGTCATGGAAATGTTGATGAGAAACTTCTATGCTGTCCATACAGAACTCCTAAAAGCGATTTACCAGCCCCCACTTTCAGGGAATCAGGAAGTGTGATTTTACCAGCCAATTTGAGGGAATCAGGAAGTGTGATTTTACCAGCCAATTTGAGGGAATCAGGAAGTGTGATTTTACCAGCCAATTTGAGGGAATCAGGAAGTGTGATTTTACCAGCCAATTTGAGGGAAACAGGAAGTGTGATTTTTAGCATATGACAGCAATCACCAACCTGTTGTAATGATAGTACGAGTGAAATGAAGTGATTGCTTCTCACTTTCTTAACAAGGTCGTTGGTTGATTAAATTAGACCCTACATATAGTATTTTACACAAACAAAAACATGGAACCAGGTAACGCAGAGATACAGTCACTACTTTACTGTTTAACGGCTACTATCCCACAACTATGAATAGTCACTACTTCTCCTGTTTAAAGGCTATTATCCTACAACTGTAATAAAGTACTGCTACACGAGACTACATTTTAACATTAGTCTGTTGTTTTTTTTACTTTTTAAAAACGTTTAAAGTCCTTCCACTACAATAAAAAATATGTTCACAGCTGAAGCATACACTCTTGTTTTATTGTACACTTACAAAGATATTTATACACAATTCTTATTTTACTGAGTAAATGGTTACAGTAGTTATGCACACGATACAAACAATTCTTTATACAAGTCTTGAATCTTAAACTTCTTTTCACATGGTTACTGGTGTTGCATGTAAAAAGTAATGAATGATTACCTAAATAGACGAGTAAAAGGTTAAATGTCAGGTTTATTAACTAAAGTAAGCAGAATTGCAGACAGGCACTAAAGTACACTGGTCTCTTTGTACTACAGGCACAACATGAACATGTCTCCTTGGCATCAGAACATAAGGTGTTTTTGGTTGGTTATCTTTGTGTTAGCATTCAAGTTACATACAACTCTTCAGTTCCATACAGAAAATGTATCCACTTTTAGCACTCAAGCTTTTACAAAACGAAAAGGCAAAAAATAATTTGCATCTGAACACACATTGAAAACTAACAGATGAACTTCGTCCCCTGGCTATGGCGCACAGCAAGCATGAGGAGGACGTGTGTCGTGGAATAGATTAACGTTAGACTAACTAACTGATATCCGAGGGGAACACATGAAGCAAAAATGTTTTGACTTAAAGCTTTTTTATCTTGTATTTTACAAGATAACCAAATATATTCTATAAGAATATCTAATAAATAAGTTTGAAATGCTGCATTGTTATAAAAATATAATCATCGATGACTCCTGGGTTTCAGCTCTTGCCTGTGTATTGGAAATCAATCAAATGCATACTGTTAGTAGATCATGAAATGATTAGATGCAGCGTCTGGAGAACGTAACATGCAGGACAATGACAGTTCAGTATAACATGTACTGTTAAACTGAAACATTTCTGCCTTGATAATACCTTTCTGAATATAGATCATGTAATTAACTACTGAAGCTGTGAGCCATTCGACAGCAGCTCAACTAGTGTCATAGCTACAAGAGAGAGGGAGAGAGGAGGAAGAGAGCGAGAGGAGAAAGAGAGAGGAGGAATAGAGAGGGAGAGAGGAGGAAGAGAGCAAGAGGAGAGAGGAGGGAGAAAGAAGGAAGAGAGGAGGGAGAGAGTGAGAGGAGAAAGGAGGAAGAGAGAGGGAGGGAGAGAGGAGGAATAGAGAGGGAGAGAGGAGGAAGAGAAAGGGAGAAAGGAGGAAGAGAGCGAGAGGAGAAAGAGAGGAGGGAGAGAGCGAGAGGAGAAAGAGAGGAGGGAGAAAGGAGGGATAGAGGAGGAAGAGAGGAGGAAGAGGAGGGAGAGAGGAGGGAGAGCGGAGGGAGAAAGGAGGGAGTGAGGGAAACAGTCAAGGAGACCAATAAGACCAATGATCAGGTAAAAGATCAAATGGGAAACATGGCCAAGAATCCAATGACTTCTAGACATCCTGGGCTTCCTAGACTTCCTGGGCTTCCTAGACTTCCTTCTCACACAGATAGTGAAGCTTATTAAGTCAAGTCAAAGCTGGTAGAACTGAGAGACCACTGAACTCCTCATTTAATAAGTGTTTATTTCTAGAGAGCGTCTAATACAGAGCACGCTTTCCTTCTAGTTCCTTCTGAGGTTCACAGCTCACGTTTTCACAAAGAGCTATGTGAAGCGATAAGAACAATTAGTTGTTCCCGTTAAAAACGCATTAAAATACATGAGCATAATTTATTTTATTTTTTTAATGAAACCACGTGAAATCACTGTTGAGAAAAATATATAGCAAACACTGTACTGCAAAGACAAGGACACATAACATCAGCTGCTTTCCACTGTATGTCTGTGTGATTGCTTCAATGAGGAGATTCTATGTACTTCCGTTGGCCCCTCAGTGGTGGTGCTTGGGGCCTGTGAGCGCAGGGCTGCACTTCATTCCATAAAGTGGTTTCCTCCCCTTCGTCCTTGTCGACTCTCCTTTACCGATGAGACAAACAACTGGTCAGGTGTAAACCAAAGACAGGCAGTCCAATTCTCTTTTTTTTCTTCTCTCTACTAATTGGTCTTTTGACCAATCACATCAGATCTTCAGAGCTGATTGGATTAGACCGATTAGTGATTTTTTAATCAGAATTGGGCTGCCTGTCTAAGCGCATCCTTAGTCCCTGCCATTTAACTTCTAAAAAAAATGATCAGTGAGGTGAACGAAGGCTGAAGGAAGGGAACAACTTCCTGGAATGAGACACGGCCCGGCTCAGGTCTCCGTCAGGGCTTTCTGACAGTGGTAGAGGAGGGAGTCCGGCAGCTCAGGGACAGGGGAGCGCAGCCACACGGCCAGAGAGTCAGCGTTGACACGACAGTGAAGCAGACATGGCTGACCCTGACCTGGACCCTGAAGCAGCCGGCACGCCACGATGCCCTCCGACCCTAAAGGGAAAAGGTCAAAAGTAATAAACTACCATTACCCACTTCCTGATGAAGTGGCATTAACAACCGTGTATGACAGTAAGATGTACAATAACAGTATTATGATAGGCATGAGATTTTCTAAAATGGCCAGGGCTGGGTTAAAACGTTAAGATGAGAGCGTGCCACCTGCTGACCTATGATGTCGACAACGTGGAGGTGTAGTTTGCCCTTCAGCGCGTCCAGTGTGGCCGTCAGAGGTTCTTGGTGTTCTGTTGTTACCAGTCGAAGGTTCTGCTTCAAGTCATGAGAGAAAGACAACCACATTTTCCCATAATCTCCTGTGGACACAGTCAACGGCCTGCATAAACACAAACAGGAAGTAGAATGTCAACAGTGTGCACACACAGGAAGTAGTAGTGGCTAACAGAGGCCCCCCTAGTCACTAGGTGTAGATCTGAGATGTAAGCAATAGGGTGGTAGCTCCATCTTCCCCTATGATAGGCCAGATGGAATTGTTGCCATAGTGCCTATGAAGTAGGAGCAAGAGTTGACCTGTGAAGTAGGGGAAGGAGTTGACCTGTGAAGTAGGAGTGGACCTGTGAAGTAGGAGTAGGAGTGGACCTGTGAAGTAGGAGTTGACCTGTGAAGTAGGGGACGAGTGGACCTGTGAAGTAGGGGACGAGTTGACCTGTGAAGTAGGAGTGGACCTGTGAAGTAGGAGTTGACCTGTGAAGCAGGGGACGAGTTGACCTGTGAAGTAGGAGTGGACCTGTGAAGTAGGAGTAGGAGTGGACCTGTGAAGTAGAAGTGGACCTGTGAAGTATGAGTAGGAGTGGACCTGTGAAGTAGAAGTTGACCTGTGAAGTAGGAGTGGACCTGTGAAGTAGGAGTGGACCTGTGAAGTAGGAGTAGGAGTGGACCTGTGAAGTAGGAGTAGGAGTGGACCTGTGAAGTAGGAGTGGACCTGTGAAGTAGAAGTTGACCTGTGAAGTAGGAGTAGGAGTGGACCTGTGAAGTAGGAGTAGGAGTGGACCTGTGAAGTAGGAGTAGGAGTGGACCTGTGAAGTAGGAGTGGACCTGTGAAGTAGGAGTAGACCTGTGAAGTAGGGGACGAGTGGACCTGTGAAGTAGGGGACGAGTTGACCTGTGAAGTAGGAGTGGACCTGTGAAGTAGGAGTGGACCTGTGAAGTAGGAGTGGACCTGTGAAGTAGAAGTTGACCTGTGAAGTAGGAGTGGACCTGTGAAGTAGAAGTTGACCTGTGAAGTAGGAGTAGACCTGTGAAGTAGGGGACGAGTGGACCTGTGAAGTAGGGGACGAGTTGACCTGTGAAGTAGAAGTTGACCTGTGAAGTAGGAGTAGGAGTGGACCTGTGAAGTAGGAGTAGGAGTGGACCTGTGAAGTAGGAGTAGGAGTGGACCTGTGAAGTAGGAGTAGGAGTGGACCTGTGAAGTAGGAGTGGACCTGTGAAGTAGAAGTTGACCTGTGAAGTAGGAGTAGACCTGTGAAGTAGGGGACGAGTGGACCTGTGAAGTAGGGGACGAGTTGACCTGTGAAGTAGGAGTTGACCTGTGAAAGTAGGGGTGGACCTGTTGACCAGTTAACCCAGGACTAAGAAGTCTCATGTTATTGGTCAGATGCTCCAGTTATGGGTCCATACGTGTTAAGAGGAGAGATAGAACTGGGATCGGAACCAGAACAAAGTGCTCCGACCTCTCTCTCTCTTTACAAGTTACGGACAAGTCTAGGGGCCTAACTGTCCCCTCCGCTTCAGAAATTCAAAAGATGCCAACACCTGAGAAATCGTGATTTGTCCAAAGCACCGGAACTAATGCTGCTAGTTCTCACGTATCCCTGTCGTTATATTCGAGTCATTTAGCAGACGCTCTTATCCAGAAGGACTTTAGAGTAGTGACTGAGCGCTGAAATGTTTTCCCACTTCGCTGTTGCATTATGACAGCTCTACAGTACCATTCCTGTTCACATAGTCTGCCCGTGAGAGGTTAGGATCCAGGGTAACCTGTAAGACAGTGCTGATAGTTACAGATAGCAGTAATTTTACCTGAGGAAGTGTTTCAGAGAGAGGCTCAGTGAGAACTGTGCTGCCTGGGGCTGGCCCAGGGGTCTCTGGTAGGACAGTAACCCAGCCAGCTCCACCTGGACTGAGGCTCTCTTCATGACAACAGTGTGCAGACAAACCGACACGCTGTGACCCTTAACCTCCTTTAACGGACTACCTGAGATACAGGAGATCTGAGGGGGAAAACAACATGAGAGTAATCAGTCTGACATGATTTACGAGCTGCAAGAATTCCTGAAACTTTCACAAAAGATCTGTGTTTTTTTAAAATCCCGGTTGGAGGATCCCCTGGTATTTCTGTCTTGATTCCGGGATCTCCCAACCAGGATTTCTGAAAAAAGAGAAGGGAACTTTGTTGTTAAGGCCAGTCTGAAAAATATATACCTCCAGTTCTTTGCAGGTGAGTTGCAGCACCATCTGGTGGAGCGCTGAGTCATTGTTGTTGGAAATGAAGACCAGCAACACTAAGGCATCCTCTTTATACACTCTACAGGCTGACAGAGCCAGGCTGGAGTCCTGGTCCGAGCAGAGGGGGGTGAACTCAGAGCGGGCCAGCCCAGAGAGCTCTGCTGGCAGGTGGGAGGCGAGAGGGAGGTCCCTGGGTCTCTCTAGGGCTGGAGCTGAGTGTAGATCTTGTTGTGTTTGTGGGTCTGTCTGTGTGTGTGTGGGCGGTACAACAGCCACCATGCCATTTCCCCTGATTAGAGAGAGAGGTCCTCCTGCCTCTACTCTCTGCTCCGTCCCCTCTACATGGGGGTTACCGTTGCTAGTGGTATGGTCCAGTGTTCTTTGGGAGGTCTGTTGAGGTGTGGTGGTGGTAGCAGCACCCCCCTCTGAGGCCACAGTGGTCGAGTCCAGTAGGTTGCTAAGCAGAAGGTTGTCAACGGCAGCGCTGCGAGACGAGTGGGAGGAGTTAGAGGAGCCTTCGCTGGCGCCTGATGATGACTCCCCTCTGGGTTTCCTTCTGAAGTGTCGGGGCGCCGTCTCGGCTCGGCCCATCTGTTGGGGAGAGTACCAGCCGATATTTAACAGCACTCAGGAGACAAATAAGAATTTGTTCTTAACTGACTTACCTAGTTAAATAAAGGTTAAATAAAAAATAAAAAAGTACTCCGACGTGAGCTGATAGCTAAAGCACCTGTATGTTTCTGCTTTGAAGTCTAGGCCAGGTTACCGTAAAGCACTTTGACAACTATTGATGTTAAAGGGTTTAAATAAAGCCTTAAATACATTTGATTGATTGGCTGATTGGCAATGCTTAATGAACAACCAAACAGTAGAAGGTAATCTCACCAGACACACAGAGTTGTGGGACCCCAGGCCAACAAAGAGCGACGAGGCCAGCTGCCGTTTCTCCTGGTCAGGCTCAAGTCCGGAGGATGGTTTCTGTGTCTGGGAGGGTGGGCTCTGAGGGGACAGCAGGGGATTGGGCAGCTCCACTAGGGGGGTTGGGGTCTCACCTGCACTCTGCTGCTGGGCCAGGTACCCGTCCTTCCCCCACACCCTCTTCACCCCCTCCAACTTCAGAGTGGTAGAGCTGAAATAACATTGGGATACTAACCTGGGTCTTCTACAAGATTATATCAAAGAACATGTCATCAGTCTGGTTTAAATTCCTCTGACAATCTACGGTAAATGTCGACGTTCTTCAAGGCTCTGTTCTTGGACCAATACTGTTCTCATTATACACTGAGTCTAGGGCTGTTGCGGTGACCATTATGACCATCAGGTCATGGTACTCAGGGCTCTACTGTCCCTCCATCAGGTCCTAATGGCCTGGTACTCAGGGCTCTACTGTCCCTCCATCAGGTCATAAAGGCCTGGTACTCAGGGCTCTACTGTCCCTCCATCAGGTCCTAATGGCCTGGTACTCAGGGCTCTACTGTCCCTCCATCAGGTCCTAATGGCCTGGTACTCAGGGCTCTACTGTCCCTCCATCAGGTCCTAATGGCCTTGTACTCAGGGCTCTACTGTCCCTCCATCAGGTCCTAATGGCCTGGTACTCAGGGCTCTACTGTCCCTCCATCAGGTCCTAATGGCCTGGTACTCAGGGCTCTATTGTCCCTCTAACCACTCTGACATAAGTGGAAATGCAATCGAAAATCACATCTAAAACTTATCATTGAAACAGTTGGCCTATCTTACTGTTAAAACTCACCTCACTGTGATGATCAATTTGAAGAAAGAAGTTCAACAGCAGGTTGAAACAGTGTAAAACATGGTTATTGTGGATGTGGTTTCAAAGCCTAACAACAACGAAATGGACAGCGCTTTCTAAAGGTGATCGATTAACTCAAAAACAACCATATTAGAGCTGATGCATAGGCTTAAGAGCCCGAGTCCAAATATTATGATTGTGCCTTTTATACCATAAATAGCCTAAGCGCATATTATACAAAACTGACTCAAGATGTCTTTGGTACTTAATTGGTTTAGCCTATACTCCAAAATTAAAACTAATTGTAGAACGTATAGGCCAAAGCGCTGTAGTTGGTTCTTTGATTGTGCCGGGCGGTTTACAGAGTTAGCCTACAAATAAAGTGAATTTCTGTACTTGATGTTGAATAGCCAGGTAAAATGAATATTGTTTTTAATAATTAAATTGGGTGACGCACGTTACCTTTAGCTCCAGAATACCTCACCACCATGCTTTTCAATCACCTCCTCTCTCCCCTCCATTCCTTCCTAGAGCGCGCAGACGGGCTTGTCAACAGTTTAGTGAGATAAAACGGTTGAGCATGTTGCGCCGGCGAGAGCATCCTCTTCATAAAAAAGGGGGTTGGGTCGTGGAGTGAAATGAGGGTTTTATTCTATTTATTTCTCAGCTGCTCATATTAAGCACATGGCTCCTCAGTTTTATTTTAGTGAAATATGTTTTGTTTTGCAAAAACATCTTACTATCGATGTTCTCGAACAGATTTCACTTGGGTTTCTCAAGTTAAGCACTGGGTAGCTGCAGGAATAAGGTTTGAGAGCCCATGGCATACAGAGTTTGGGGTGAAATATCACCTGTCGCGCCGGCGAGAGTATCCTCTTCATAAAAAGGGGGTTGGGTCGTGGAGTGAAATAAGGGTTTTATTCTATTTATTTCTCAGGCTGTTCATATTAAGCACATGCTCCGCTATAAAACCAAAGTAGCCTACAAAACGGACTGCGCGACCTCCATTCGCTATTCATGCTTTTTCCTCCTGTTCCTGTTCATTTGATAAAATGGGCCCATTCTAAAAATCGGAACTAATTTTACATACAAGATTAAATTGAGAATAGTCTGACGGGTGTAAATATGATCACTTGATGAGAGAAGAGGGTGTGCAGCCTGAGGTGAGGAAGCTTTTTTTTTTACTACTTTAACAAATCATCAATATTCTATAGTCAGGAACTGCAACGCTGCTGGGGTTTTTCACGCTCAACAGTTTTCCGTGTGTATCAACAATGGGTCACCAACCAGAGGACATACAGCCAACTTGACACAACTGTGGGAAGCACTGGAGTCAACATGGGCCACTATCCCAGTGGCTTTCGACATCTTGTAGAGTTCATGACCCCGACAAATTGAGGCTGTTCAGAGAGCAAAAGGTGGTGCAACTCAATATTAGGAAGGTGGTGTTCCTAATGTTTTGTAGACTCAGTGTATATGCTACTTATTGGTTAAAATAACATGGCGTACTAATATAACCCAAAGCCCCGAAGGTGAGTTACTCCGTCTGAGCTACACACTGACAACCATAGAGACTTGTGTTTTTTTTTTTTTGCATAGTTGAAGCCAAATTCAGTTGTCTTATTTCATCATCATTAGTGGACACTGTGAGAGGGATGAGAACATACCCTTCTTGGTGAGATAGCTCAGTGCTATTTCCAGACAGGCCTGAGCTCATGGAGAGCAGAGTAGGAGACCGTCTGTCTGTCAGTCTGTCTGTGATGCTGCAGGACGACAGACTGACCGGCAGGGACAGACCATAGGGCTCCAGGCTCAGAGCTGAGAAAGAGATGGGAAGACACTTTATGTATCCTCAAGAGAAGTCGTTTGTCATACAGCAGCCATTGTTACCAGGAGCCATTGTTACCAGGAGCCAATGTTACCAGCAGCCAATGTTACCAGCAGCCAATGTTACCAGCAGCCAATGTTACCAGCAGCCAATGTTACCATTGTTACCAGCAGTCATTTTTACCAGCAGCCATTGTTACCAGCAGCCATTGTTACCAGCAGCCAATGTTACCAGCAGCCAATGTTACCAGCAGCCATGTTAAAAAACACCAGACAATAACAATGAATATGTAGAGGGTTAAATGGACTGGATTTGACGTGTCTGGGTAGGGAAATGTCTTTTGTGTCAAAAAACGAAACAGCATGAAACTATTGATATATATATTACACACACACTCCATTTAGCAGACACTTTTTCCAAAGCGACTCAGTCAGTCAGCCAGTCACAGTCAGCCAACCAGCCAGTCACAGTCAGCCAGCCAGCCAGCCAGTCACAGTCAGCCAGCCAGCCAGTCACAGTCAGCCAGCCAGCCAGTCACAGTCAGCCAGCCAGTCACAACATGTGATCACAGGAAGTAATTATAAAAATTGTAAATAATTACAAATATTTTTCATAGTAAAACAACAAAAGTGGAGGATGTCAACTTGTTACCTTTCTCCTGGACCAGGTCCTCCTGCCTCTGATGAGGAGATTTGTAAGGAGCTGCCCCAGCAGCCAACGCCTCCGACACATAGCCATCCAGGAAGGACAGGGACGAGTCTACCTGAGGAATGAAACGAACACCACAGCCAACTCAGACAGGAAATGATGCACCACTCAGACAGGAAATGATTAGATCAACTTATATAATATTAAAGTAGTTCAATACATTGGGATGTCTGCTCTTGGCCAGAGAGACAACCTGGTTGAATAAAGTTTAAATAAAGAGGATAAACATTTTGTTTTATAGAGCCAGTGACGTTCCGTGGGGTAGCAGTGCAAGTTTTGCCAATAAATGACGGTGTACCTCCAGGCTTTCTAGCCTGCCCTCGGCTGGCAGTACCCTGGCTCGGAGCTTTGCATCCTGGCTAAGGATCATCAGTTCCTGGGCCTTTTGCCGGAGCACCGTATTCAGAGACCCAGAGTACCTGCATTCACATCAAATTACAGACTTAGTTAGCGCATTCATCTAAAGCAGGTCAAAAACACATATCACATTACAAGAATCTTCTGACTACTATCTATCCACTACAAGCAAAACCAGCTAGTGAGAAGTGTGAGCGTAGGAAATAAGCCTGGTTTTGTGCTAACATCCCACTCCTACTCTGTGTCATATAGAGGTGGCAGGTAGCCTAGAAATTAGAGCTTTGGGCCAGTAACCGAAAGGTCGCTGGTTCGAATCCCTGAGCTGACAAGGTTAAAAAAAACACACAAAAAACATGCCGATGTGCCCTTGAGCAAGGCACGTGATCAGCGCCTGTAAGTCGCTCTGGATAAGAGTGTCTGCTAAATGACTAAAATCTCAAAATGTGACACCGAGTGGAATGTTAGCCTGTGGGACACAGGGAAGACAAGTACCTCTCACACACATCCCTGGCCAGGGCCACAGACACTGGGCTGGAGCACAGCTTGGTCATGGCCCCCAGTACCCAGCTCCTGGTCTCAGTGGAGGTGTGTCTCTGGTCCAGTAGTCTGGCCAGCAGTCTCATCACGCTGCCCGGGTCTGATTCCTCTTCTCTCAGGTAGGAATACTCACCGAGCACCTACAGTAGGGACCAGGGAAAATCACAGAGGTGATCAAGAAGTTACATTTCTGTGGTTTGGGGTAAGTCTATTTGAATGTTGATATCAGAAAGTAGGAATTAATTATTCGTCAGGAATAAATCACAACCCTGCCTCATTTAAGAAACAATCTAAATAAAATGCCTCTTTAAATGTCATCCATTGAAACTGGAAACAGAGTTAAATCATTTTAGCAGTATCCAGGAGAGGACAGTGAACTGACCCAGCTGATGACCTGTAGGAAGCGTTGGGGCAGCTTGGCCGTCTCCCCCTGTAGTAAGGACACGTAGGAGTCCACAGCAAATAGCCTCAGCTGCCTGTCCTCCACATTATCAACACCTGGAGCAGCAGAGGCAGGCATTAACACCTGGAATCAATTACGGCATGTAAACCATGGATGGGGTCAATTGCATTCAATTAAGGCCATTTGGGAAGTAAACTCACATTTTAATTCTAATTTTCCTAAATTTTTTATGTGAAAAACGTAAAATGTCAGTTTGCTTCCTGAATTGAAATGGACAAGACCCTAACCTGACACAAATGGAATTAATGTCAATCACTAGTACCACCTGAAACCACAACGAACCAGGTTCAGTGTGTCCATTGGTTGATTTACCTTCAGCCAGTAGTCTCAGGAAGTTGTTAGGGATGTCAGGCTGCATCACGTCTCCCCCCAGAGAGAACACAGAGTTCATAGTCTGGATGAACCAGACATTGTCTGGGGCATACGTAGAGTGTTTATAGGAACAACAGACCATTGGGATTGGGGCCATGAATAAAAGAGCAACAACAGAACAGATACGAACTGGCCTCCCGAGTGGCGCAGTGCCTGAGATTTCACTACAGCCTGCGGTTCAATCCCAGGAGGAGGGGGGGGAACGATGTTCCCTCTAACAAATTGAGGAGGCTGGCTTCCGGGTTAAGTGAGAGGGTGTTAAGAAGCGCAGCTTGGGGGTTATGTTTTTGGATGACACATGAACTCGACCTTCGCCTCTCCCGTGCCCGGGAGATGAAACAAGATCGTAATTGGATCGCAATTGGATATCATGAAATCGGGGAGAAAAATGGGGTACAATTACACACCAAAAAAAGAACAGATACAAAACTGTCTGTCCCATTATCATCATCATAGTCTCAGGTCCAGCAGTTCTGGGTTTCTCCAGATCTCACTGATACACTTGTTAGCCAGGCCTGCAATAAACAGAGAGAAACCAACAGCAATATCATGAACGCCTTTGATTGTAGCTACTAGCTGGTTCCAAGGAAACCCATTTCCATAGCATGATGTTCCCACGGTCAGTTCCCATGGTCAAGACTCAATAATGAAAGGATATTTTTCAGCTAGTTCTGCTACTTTCCCCACGAGGTCTATAGTGCTGTAGTCGTCACAGGTCAGCCTGAGGAACTCCAGCATCTTCTCGACGATCACTGTAACGTTCTGGGCATTGGTGATGCGGAAGAGTAACTCTAGTGTCTGTTGGGGAGAGGAGGGGAAGGGAGGGGGGGAGGAGGGGAAGGGAGGGGGAGAGGAGGGGAAGGGAGGGGGGGGGGGGGGGGGGGAAAGGGAGGGGGGGGGGAGGGGAAGGGAGGGGGGGGAGGAGGGGAAGGGAGGGAGGGGGGAGGGGCATATTGATTGACACGTCAAGAAGGGTTGTTCAATCCTGGAAACGTTACCAAAGTTCCCAGGTTTTTTTTCCCATAAATCCCGGTATGAGGATTCCAAGTTCACTCACTACTTATTCCGGGAATCCTCCAACTGAGATCTATTGAAAACCTTGGAATTTAGAATTTTGCAACCCCACCTATGAGTACAGTAAATGCCAAAGCCCTGCCACACCATGGCATCTCCTGCCTGACTCACCTCGCGCTTAATGATGATGTCAGAGTGGTCCAGACACTATGACGATGGACCTCGCGCTTAAAGATGATGTCAGAATGGTCCAGACACTATGATGACTTATCTCGCCCTTAATGATTATGTCACAGTGGTCCATACACTATGACTGACCTCGCGCTTAATGATGATGTCAGAGTGGTCCAGACACTATGATTCACCTCGCGCTTAATGATGACGTCAGAGTGGCCCAGACACTAGGACGACTCACCTCGCACTTAATGATGACATCAGAGTGGTCCATACACTATGATGACTGACCTCGCGCTTAATGATGACATCAGAGTGGTCCATACACTATGATGACTGACCTCGCGCTTAATGATGACGTCAGAGTGGTCCAGACACTCTATGATGGTCATCTGGTGAGGCAGGGCCAGGTTAGCATCCTGCTGCACCACGTACGTCAGAGCCTTCAGACCTGAGATCACACACACACACACACACACACACACACACACATTACTCACCATAGGAGTGTCCAGCAGGCAAGTTCTTTCAGTTGTATTGACGTAATTGAAGTACAAAACAGTTGTGGTTTGTAAACTGGTTTTAATGGATGTCCTATGATCACTATTAACATCATGTAAAAAAAAGGATTAGGCCCAACTTCTGACCACACTGAACATGGTGGGATCTTACCCAGATATTTGAGGTTGATCTTAGGCGATAGGACAAAGTTCCCGATACATTCTGCTGCTTTCTCCAACAGTTGTGACTTTGGATGAACTGTATAGATGGTCTTCACACACTCAAATAAAATGGCTGAAAAATAACAAGGAAGTTAAACCAACAGAATGGGGGGGGGGGGGGGGGGGGGGGGGGGTGCAACAATGTCTGTGCAGATGTGTTCTGACAACTCTCGTAGAGGACACCTTAAGTAATACCGTACCGTAAGTAATGTTGTGATTCATCTCTGCTCTTCTTAACGACTCCTCCAGTACATCATACATCATCTCACTAGTGCTGTAAAAAAACCCAGAGGAACATCTTAAGTTAGAAAACGGAGATGCCCATCTGAGACTACGACAAACTCTCACCTAAATAGACGATTAAATAAATAGACGATAAATAAACGATTATAGGGCCGGTCTCCCAAGCAACAGCTGAACTAAAAAAGCTTCATGGACAATCTCCATACCAAGTCCTTCTTATTTCAGGGCTAACAGGCCCAGAGTTCTACCCAATCAGGTGACACCAGAATGTGAAGGGGCGGGGTGTGGACGGACATATCTACAATGATATGACATATTTCTGTACCCCTGGTCTTCCTTCCCCAGGTAGGCCAGTATCCTGAGCAGCTGTATCTGAAGCCAGGGAGCAGGAACACTGTGGTAGTTGAAGTCCAGGGGGAGTTTACCTCCTACCACCTGCCTCAGGATGGTCACCATGCTCCCAGTCAGATCCTTATAACTCTCTGGGTTCTCCTGGAGACGTTGGGGAAACAGCAAGTTACTTATAGTCTTATAGGATACCACATTTGCTAGTGTAGTCTGTACTTACGTGGCACAACTAAAAACAAAATGCTTGTGATTTATGTAATCAATGTGAAAATGAATTGGTAGAACAATTCCACTGTTAGTCTATTTGATTACCCAAGTTTTTAGTTTTTAAATTTAACTAGGCAAGTCAGTTAAGAACATGTAAGAACACATTCTTATTTACAAATGACAGCCTACCCCGGCCAAACCCGCTGGGCCAATTGTGCGCGGCCCTATGGGACCCTATGGTATCACAGCCAGATGTGATACAGCCCGGATTCAAACCAGGGACTGTAGTGATGACCTCTTGCACTGAGATGCAGTGCCTTAGACCGCTGCACCACTCGGGAGCCTAGTTATCTCAAGTGTTTTTTACCCCCAGTGATATGGATGAAGAAACTATGCCATTATGACAGGAAGTACCTTGATGAGCTGTAGGTAGATGTGTAGAGAGGCTGTCATGACTCCGGGGTCTTTGTCACACAGGGCCTTCCTAAACTTGCTGTGGATGTGTTGCACCTGGTTAGGTGCGATCAGGTAGAACTTGTACAGAGCCAGGACTGCTTTCCTCCGGATGATCTCCCTGTGGACAGATAACAGTTGGTCCTAATTGCTCTTAGCCCTGTGAAAACTGCACTTACCCTACCACCTATTTGATTGTACATATCCTTGGCTATTTAGTTAACATTGTTTAGATGTGATGTGTTTTATGACTGCTGCAAAATGTATTGCCTCTCTGAGGACATTACGTTTCAGACCCCCCCCCCCCCCCAAAAAAAGGGTTCTGAAAAGGGTTCTGAAAAGGGCTCTGAAAAGGGGTTCTGAAATGGGTTCTGAAAATGGGTTCTGAAAATGGGTTCTGAAAATGGGTTCTGAAAATGGGTTCTGAAAAGGGTTCTGAAAAGGGCTCTGAAAAGGGTTCTGAAAATGGGTTCTGAAAAGGGTTCTAAAAAAGGGCTCTGAAAAGGGTTCTGAAAAGGGTTCTGAAAATGGGTTCTGAAAATGGGTTCTGAAAATGGGTTCTGAAAATGGGTTCTGAAAAGGGTTCTGAAAAGGGCTCTGAAAAGGGGTTCTGAAAAGGGTTCTGAAAAGGGCTCTGAAAAGGGCTCTGAAAAGGGTTCTGAAAAGGGCTCTGAAAATGGGTTCTGAAAAGGGTTCTGAAAAGGGCTCTGAAAAGGGGTTCTGAAAATGGGTTCTGAAAATGGGTTCTGAAAAGGGTTCTGAAAATGGGTTCTGAAAATGGGTTCTGAAAATGGGTTCTGAAAAGGGCTCTGAAAAGGGCTCTGAAAATGGGTTCTGAAAATGGGTTCTGAAAATGGGTTCTGAAAAGGGCTCTGAAAAGGGTTCTGAAAATGGGTTCTGAAAAGGGTTCTGAAAAGGGCTCTGAAAAGGGCTCTGAAAAGGGTTCTGAAATGGGTTCTGAAAAGGGTTCTGAAAAGGGCTCTGAAAAGGGCTCTGAAAAGGGTTCTGAAAAGGGCTCTGAAAAGGGTTCTGAAATGGGTTCTGAAAAGGGCTCTGAAAAGGGTTCTGAAAAGGGCTCTGAAAAGGGTTCTGAAAAGGGTTCTGAAAAGGGTTCTGAAAATGGGTTCTAAAAAAGGGCTCTGAAAAGGGCTCTGAAAAGGGTTCTGAAAAGGGCTCTGAAAAGGGTTCTGAAATGGGTTCTGAAAAGGGTTCTGAAAAGGGCTCTGAAAAGGGCTCTGAAAATGGGTTCTGAAAATGGGTTCTGAAAATGGGTTCTGAAAAGGGCTCTGAAAAGGGCTCTGAAAAGGGCTCTGAAAATGGGTTCTGAAAAGGGTTCTGAAAAGGGTTCTGAAAAGGGCTCTGAAAAGGGTTCTGAAAAGGGCTCTGAAAAGGGTTCTGAAAAGGGCTCTGAAAAGGGTTCTGAAAAGGGTTCTGAAAAGGGTTCTGAAAATGGGTTCTAAAAAAGGGCTCTGAAAAGGGCTCTGAAAAGGGCTCTGAAAAGGGCTCTGAAAATGGGTTGGAGCGTTGTCATAACACAGGCGGGTTGTGGGTTCAATGCCTACAGAGATTACACACCAAAACGAATGACTTCACTCATCTGCACTTCAAGTCACATTTGCCCATAAAGTGAGACTGAGCAAAGTATAAGGATCTGTATGTAATATTCAAGTCCTTACTTTGGATGTGTGAGTTTCTCCTCCACCACCGGTAGAATGGCAGGTATCATATCTTTGGGAAACATCTGACTGACGACAGTTAGAGCCATGCACACCTCGATCAGGTTGGTACTCTGCAGATCCTGTCAAAACAACAACACCACCAAGTCTATAAAACAATAACAACAACAACAACAACACCACCACCAAGTCTATAAAACAATAACAACAACAACAACAACGTCTTGCAATATTCATTCAACTACTGCATGTGGAAACCCAAGGACAACAAAATCAGGGTTGAAAATGCACCTTTAGGACTGTGTTCACCAGGAGTAGCAGAAACTCATCGGTTTCATTAAGGAACAAGGATACAGCGAGGTAACCTGGAGACACAGATTAAATCAACAGAACTATTGGACACATTAGAAGAAAAAAAATCACTACTTTGAATTTTAATCAAATGTGTTACAGTAAAGCTAGGCTTTCTGAATCGTTACCAAATCAAAATGATCATTCCAGGAGAATATATCATACCGATTATTTATATAAAATATCATATGAACACATAACATCCTATGAATATGTACAGTACCAGTAAAACGTTTGGACACACCTACTCATTCAAGGGGCTTTTCTTTATTTTACACATGTTCTACATCGTAGAATAATAGTGAAGAAATTAAAACTATAAAATAACACATATGGAATCATGTAGTTACCAAAAAAGTGTTAAACAAATCAATATATATTTTATATTTGAGATTCTTCAAAGTAGCCACCCTTTGACTTAAATGACAGATTTGCACACTCATAGCACTCACCAACTTCAAACATCTGCTATCTGAGCAGCTAACCGATCGCTGCAGCTGTACATAGTCTGTCGGTATATAGCCCACCCATTTTCACCTACCTCATCCCCATACTGTTTTTATTTATTTACTTTTCTGCACACCTGTACATGACCATCTGATCATTTATCACTCCAGTGTTAATCTGCAAAATTGTAATTATTCGCCTACCTCCTCATGCCTTTTGCACACAATAGACTCTCTGTGTGTTATTGACTTGTTAATTGTTTACTCCATGTGTAACTCTGTGTTGTCTGTTCACACTGCTATGCTTTATCTTGGCCAGGTCGCAGTTGCAAATGAGAACTTGTTCTCAACTAGCTTACCTGGTTAAATAAAGGTGAAATAAAAAAAATAAATAAATAAAACTCTACAATGTAGAAAATAGTAAAAATAAAGAAAAACCCTTGAATAAGTCAGCGTGTCCAAACTTTTGACCGGTACTGTATGTCTATGGAACGCACCCATCCTGTGTCTATGGAACGCACCCATCCTATGTCTATGGAACGCACCCATCCTGTGTCTATGGGACGTACCCATCCTATGTCTATGGAACGCACCCATCCTGTGTCTATGGAACGCACCCATCCTATGTCTATGGAACGCACCCATCCTATGTCTATGGAACGCACCCATCCTGTGTCTATGGGACGTACCCATCCTATGTCTATGGAACGCACCCATCCTATAAATGTCTATGGAACGCACCCATCCTATAAATGTCTATGGAACGTACCCATCCTATGTCTATGGAACGCACCCATGGAACGCACCCATCCTATATGGAACGCACCCATCCTGTCTATGGAACGCACCCATCTATGGGAACGCACCCATCCTATAAATGTCTATGGAACGCACCCATCCTCCTATAAATGTCTATGGAACGCACCCATCCTGTGTCTATGGGACGTACCCATCCTATAAATGTCTATGGAACGCACCCATCCTATAAATGTCTATGGAACGCACCCATCCTATAAATGTCTATGGAACGCACCCATCCTATAAATGTCTATGGAACGCACCCATCCTATGTCTATGGAACGCACGTAATCCTGTGTCTATGGAACGCACCCATCCTATGTCTATGGAACGCACCCATCCTATAAATGTCTATGGAACGCACCCATCCTATAAATGTCTATGGAACGCACCCATCCTATGTCTATGGAACGTACCCATCCTATAAATGTCTATGGAACGTACCCATCCTATAAATGTCTATGGAACGCACCCATCCTATGTCTATGGAACGCACCCATCCTACCCATCCTATGTCTATGGAACGCACCCATCCTATGTCTATGGAACGCACCCATCCTATAAATGTCTATGGAACGCACCCATCCTATGTCTATGGAACGCACCCATCCTATGTCTATGGAACGCACCCATCCTATGTCTATGGAACGCACCCATCCTATAAATGTCTATGGAACGCATGTCTATGGAACGCACCCATCCTATGTCTATGGAACGCACCCATCCTATAAATGTCTATGGAACGCACCCATGGAACGCACCCATCCTATAAATGTCTATGGAACGCACCCATCCTATAATGGAACGTCTATGTCTATGATAAATGTCTATGGAACGCACCCATCCTGTAAATGTCTACGCACCCATCCTATAAATGTCTATGGAACGCACCCATCCTATAAATGTCTATGGAACGCACCCATCCTATAAATGTAAATGTCTATGGAACGCACCCATCCTGTAAATGTCTATGGAACGCACCCATCCTATAAATGTCTATGGAACGCACCCATCCTATAAATGTCTATGGAACGTACCCATCCTATGGAACGTACCCATCCTATGGAACGTACCCATCCTATGGAACGTACCCATCCTATGGAACGTACCCATCCTATGGAACGTACCCATCCTATAAATGTCTATGGAACGTACCCATCCTATAAATGTCTATGGAACGTACCCATCCTATAAATGTCTATGGAACGTACCCATCCTATAAATGTCTATGGAAAGTACCCATCCTATAAATGTCTATGGAACGTACCCATCCTATAAATGTCTATGGAACGTACCCATCCTATGGAACGTACCCATCCTATGGAACGTACCCATCCTATAAATGTCTATGGGACGTACCCATCCTATGGAACGTACCCATCCTATATGGAACGTACCCATCCTATGGAACGTACCCATCCTATAAATGTCTATGAACGTACCCATCCTATAAATGGCTATGGAACGCACCCATCCTATGGAACGCACCCATCCTATGGAACGCACCCATCCTATGGAACGCACCCATCCTATGAATGTGTGTGTATGGAACGCACCCATCCTATGAATATGTGTGTATGGAACGCACCCATCCTATGAATATGTGTGTATGGAACGCACCCATCCTATGAATGAATGTGTGTGTCTATGGAACGTACCCATCCTGTGAATGTGTATGTCTATGGAACGCACCCATCCTGTGTCTATGGAACGCACCCATCCTATGTCTATGGAACGCACCCATCCTATAAATGTCTATGAACGCACCCATCCTGTGTCTATGGAACGCACCCATCCTATGTCTATGGAACGCACCCATCCTATAAATGTCTATGGAACGCACCCATCCTGTGTCTATGGGACGCACCCTTCCTATAAATGTCTATGGAACGTACCCATCCTATGTCTATGGAACGTACCCATCCTATAAATGTCTATGGAACGCACCCATCCTATGTCTATGGAACGTACCCATCCTATAAATGTCTATGGAACGTACCCATCCTATGTCTATGGAACGCACCCATCCTATGTCTATGGAACGTACCCATCCTATAAATGTCTATGGAACGCACCCATCCTATGTCTATGGAACGTACCCATCCTATAAATGTCTATGGAACGTACCCATCCTATAAATGTCTATGGAACGTACCCATCCTATGGAACGTACCCATCCTATGTCTATGGAACGCACCCATCCTATGTCTATGGAACGTACCCATCCTATAAATGTCTATGGAACGTACCCATCCTATGGAACGTACCCATCCTATGTCTATGGAACGCACCCATCCTATGTCTATGGAACGCACCCATCCTATGTCTATGGAACGCACCCATCCTATGTCTATGGAACGCACCCATCCTATGTCTATGGAACGCACCCATCCTATGTCTATGGAACGCACCCATCCTATGTCTATGGAACGCACCCATCCTATGTCTATGGAACGCACCCATCCTATGTCTATGGAACGCACCCATCCTATGTCTATGGAACGCACCCATCCTATAAATGTCTATGGAACGCACCCATCCTATAAATGTCTATGGAACGCACCCATCCTATAAATGTCTATGGAACGCACCCATCCTATAAATGTCTATGGAACGCACCCATCCTATAAATGTCTATGGAACGCACCCATCCTAAATGTCTATGGAACGCACCCATCCTGTAAATGTCTATGGAACGCACCCATCCTATAAATGTCTATGGAACGTACCCATCCTATGGAACGCACCCATCCTATGTCTATGGAACGTACCCATCCTATGTCTATGGAACGCACCCATCCTATGTCTATGGAACGCACCCATCCTATGTCTATGGAACGCACCCATCCTATAAATGTCTATGGAACGCACCCATCCTATAAATGTCTATGGAACGCACCCATCCTATGTCTATGGAACGCACCCATCCTATGTCTATGGAACGCACCCATCCTGTGTCTATGAATGTATCCTATAAATGTCTATGGGACGTACCCATCCTATGGAACGTACCCATCCTATAAATGTCTATGGAACGTACCCATCCTATGGAACGTACCCATCCTATAAATGTCTATGGAACGTACCCATCCTATGGAACGTACCCATCCTATAAATGTCTATGGAACGTACCCATCCTATGGAACGTACCCATCCTATGGAACGTACCCATCCTATGGAACGTACCCATCCTATAAATGTCTATGGAACGTACCCATCCTATAAATGTCTATGGAACGTACCCATCCTATAAATGTCTATGGAACGTACCCATCCTGTAAATGTCTATGGAACGTACCCATCCTATGGAACGTACCCATCCTATGGAACGTACCCATCCTATAAATGTCTATGGAACGTACCCATCCTATAAATGTCTATGGAACGTACCCATCCTATAAATGTCTATGGAACGTACCCATCCTATAAATGTCTATGGAAAGTACCCATCCTATAAATGTCTATGGAACGTACCCATCCTATAAATGTCTATGGAACGTACCCATCCTATGGAACGTACCCATCCTATGGAACGTACCCATCCTATAAATGTCTATGGGACGTACCCATCCTATGGAACGTACCCATCCTATAAATGTCTATGGAACGTACCCATCCTATGGAACGTACCCATCCTATAAATGTCTATGGGACGTACCCATCCTATGGAACGTACCCATCCTATAAATGGCTATGGAACGCACCCATCCTATGGAACGCACCCATCCTATGGAACGCACCCATCCTATGGAACGCACCCATCCTATGAATGTGTGTGTATGGAACGCACCCATCCTATGAATATGTGTGTATGGAACGCACCCATCCTATGAATATGTGTGTATGGAACGCACCCATCCTATGAATGAATGTGTGTGTCTATGGAACGTACCCATCCTGTGAATGTGTATGTCTATGGAACGCACCCATCCTGTGTCTATGGAACGCACCCATCCTATGTCTATGGAACGCACCCATCCTATAAATGTCTATGGAACGCACCCATCCTGTGTCTATGGAACGCACCCATCCTATGTCTATGGAACGCACCCATCCTATAAATGTCTATGGAACGCACCCATCCTGTGTCTATGGGACGCACCCTTCCTATAAATGTCTATGGAACGTACCCATCCTATGTCTATGGAACGTACCCATCCTATAAATGTCTATGGAACGCACCCATCCTATGTCTATGGAACGTACCCATCCTATAAATGTCTATGGAACGTACCCATCCTATGTCTATGGAACGCACCCATCCTATGTCTATGGAACGTACCCATCCTATAAATGTCTATGGAACGCACCCATCCTATGTCTATGGAACGTACCCATCCTATAAATGTCTATGGAACGTACCCATCCTATAAATGTCTATGGAACGTACCCATCCTATGGAACGTACCCATCCTATGTCTATGGAACGCACCCATCCTATGTCTATGGAACGTACCCATCCTATAAATGTCTATGGAACGTACCCATCCTATGGAACGTACCCATCCTATGTCTATGGAACGCACCCATCCTATGTCTATGGAACGCACCCATCCTATGTCTATGGAACGCACCCATCCTATGTCTATGGAACGCACCCATCCTATAAATGTCTATGGAACGCACCCATCCTATGTCTATGGAACGCACCCATCCTATGTCTATGGAACGCACCCATCCTATGTCTATGGAACGCACCCATCCTATAAATGTCTATGGAACGCACCCATCCTATAAATGTCTATGGAACGCACCCATCCTATAAATGTCTATGGAACGCACCCATCCTATAAATGTCTATGGAACGCACCCATCCTATAAATGTCTATGGAACGCACCCATCCTATAAATGTCTATGGAACGCACCCATCCTGTAAATGTCTATGGAACGCACCCATCCTGTAAATGTCTATGGAACGCACCCATCCTATAAATGTCTATGGAACGTACCCATCCTATGGAACGCACCCATCCTATGTCTATGGAACGCACCCATCCTATGTCTATGGAACGCACCCATCCTATGTCTATGGAACGCACCCATCCTATGTCTATGGAACGCACCCATCCTATAAATGTCTATGGAACGCACCCATCCTATAAATGTCTATGGAACGCACCCATCCTATAAATGTCTATGGAACGCACCCATCCTATAAATGTCTATGGAACGCACCCATCCTATGTCTATGGAACGCACCCATCCTATGTCTATGGAACGCACCCATCCTATGTCTATGGAACGCACCCATCCTATGTCTATGGAACGCACCCATCCTATGTCTATGGAACGCACCCATCCTATGTCTATGGAACGCACCCATCCTATGTCTATGAATGTATCCTATAAATGTCTATGGGACGTACCCATCCTATGGAACGTACCCATCCTATAAATGTCTATGGAACGTACTCATCCTATGGAACGTACCCATCCTATAAATGTCTATGGAACGTACCCATCCTATGGAACGTACCCATCCTATAAATGTCTATGGAACGTACCCATCCTATGGAACGTACCCATCCTATGGAACGTACCCATCCTATGGAACGTACCCATCCTATAAATGTCTATGGAACGTACCCATCCTATAAATGTCTATGGAACGTACCCATCCTATAAATGTCTATGGAACGTACCCATCCTGTAAATGTCTATGGAACGTACCCATCCTATGGAACGTACCCATCCTATGGAACGTACCCATCCTATAAATGTCTATGGAACGTACCCATCCTATAAATGTCTATGGAACGTACCCATCCTATAAATGTCTATGGAAAGTACCCATCCTATAAATGTCTATGGAACGTACCCATCCTATAAATGTCTATGGAACGTACCCATCCTATGGAACGTACCCATCCTATGGAACGTACCCATCCTATAAATGTCTATGGGACGTACCCATCCTATGGAACGTACCCATCCTATAAATGTCTATGGAACGTACCCATCCTATGGAACGTACCCATCCTATAAATGTCTATGGGACGTACCCATCCTATGGAACGTACCCATCCTATAAATGGCTATGGAACGCACCCATCCTATGGAACGCACCCATCCTATGGAACGCACCCATCCTATGGAACGCACCCATCCTATGAATGTGTGTGTATGGAACGCACCCATCCTATGAATATGTGTGTATGGAACGCACCCATCCTATGAATATGTGTGTATGGAACGCACCCATCCTATGAATGAATGTGTGTGTCTATGGAACGTACCCATCCTGTGAATGTGTGTGTCTATGGAACGTACCCACTCTCTTCTCCAGGACACTGCCCTGCTGGGCCAGCTTGATGGCGTGAATGTAACTGAAGGACGCCTGGTAACCCAGCATCTCACAGTAGATGGCTCTCACCATTATTTCCTTCATCTGACGCTGAAATGACATCATCATACGGCAACGTTACTTCACGTGGCAACCATTCGACTGAGAAGAATGTCCAAATATTCAACACAGGTGTTAAAATACCGTGTTTTGGTTCCCCTCTGGTGGAATTATTAAGAAAGCCGTTGCCAGGGTAACACACTCCACGTATAATACAAGTAAACACATCTATAAATCCGCCTCAGTGATGACAGATTCATGTCGTTAAAAACAAAGTGAGTGTCTATCGTTTTTGTACGGACACATTGCAATGCCTCTCTCTCTTTGTGTTGCTCTGTGTGAAGGGGTGACGAAGTGAGACTTACCATGGTGGTGTTGGGAGATGCCACCTGCTCCTTGATAGACTCCAGTTCCTTTTTAATAAGTTTTTCCTCCTCCTGGAAATAAAGACAATGGGAATGTCTGTATAGAGTTGAGGGTCAGGTGTAGTGGGGCCTGCATAGGCTCTGCTCTTTTACATATTATCTCTGATAAGCTACACAGGAAAGGGCTGAAAAAATAGCTCATATTAATATATGCATCAGTGTATATCCTGAAGGGTTATATCCTTCCTGTTTGGCCCTGTCCGGGGGTGTCCTCGGATGGAGCCACAGTGTCTCCTGACCCCTCCTGTCTCAGCCTCCAGTATTTATGCTGCAGTAGTTTATGTGTCGGGGGGCGAGGGTCAGTTTGTTATATCTGGAGTACTTCTCCTGTCCTATTCGGTGTCCTGTGTGAATTTAAGTGTGCTCTCTCTAATTCTCTCTTTCTTTCTCTCTCTCGGAGGACCTGAGCCCTAGGACCATGCCTCAGGACTACCTGACATGATGACCCCTTGCTGTCCCCAGTCCACCTGGTCGTGCTGCTGCTCCAGTTTCAACTGTTCTGCCTTATTATTATTGGACCATGCTGGTAATTTATGAACATTTGAACATCTTGGCCATGTTCTGTTATAATCTCCACCCGGCACAGCCAGAAGAGGACTGGCCACCCCACATAGCCTGGTTCCTCTCTAGGTTTCTTCCTAGGTTTTGGCCTAGGAAGAACTATGTGCTTCTACACCTGCATTGCTTGCTGTTTGGGGTTTTAGGCTGGGTTTCTGTACAGCACTTTGAGATATCAGCTGATGTACAAAGGGCTATATAAATACATTTGACTTGATTTAAGAAACTGACTGTTGGAACTGTTAAGGCTCCATGGATTGATGAGGAATTTAACAACTGTATGGTTGAAAGAGATGAGGCAAAAGGAGTGGCTAATAAGTCTGGCTGCACATCTGACTGGCTTACTTACTGCAAATTGAGAAATTATGTGACTAAACTCAACAAAAAGAATACACTTTATTATGAAACCAAGATCAATGATATAAAGATTGATGGAAAAAGACTTGAGTAATTTAAATGAAATTATGGGCAGAAAGACAAATTCAACTCCATCTTTTGTCAAATCAGATGGCTTACTCATCACAAAACCATTTGATGTTGACATTTATTTTAATGATTACTTCATTGGCAAAGTGGGCAAACTTAGGCAGGAAATGCCAACAATGAACAGTGAGCCATCTTACTCCAGCATAAAAAAAAATTATGAAAGAAAAGCATTCCAAGTTTGAATTTTGTAAAGTTAGTGTGAGAGGTGGAACATGTATTGTTATCAATCAATAATGACAAACCTCCTGGCATTGACAATTCAGATGGAAAGTTACTGAGGATGGTAGCTGACTCTATAGCCACTCCTATCTGTCATATCTTTAATCTGAGCCTAGAGGAAAGTCTTTGTCCTCAGGCCTGGAGGGAATCTAAAGTCATTCCTTTACCCAAGAGTGGTAAAGCTGCCTTTACTGTGTCTAACAGCACACCTATCATCTTGCTGCCAGCTCTTTTAAATTTGTAGTTTTTATTTTACCTTTATTTAACTAGGCAAGTCAGTTAAGAACCAATTCTTATTTACAATGACGGCCTAGGAACTGCCTGTTCAGGGGCAGAACGACAGATTTGTACCATGTCAGCTCGGGGATTTGAACATGAAACCTTTCGGTTACTAGTCCAACGCTCTAACCACTAGGCTACCCTGCCTCCCCTCTTAGCAAACTGTTGGAAAAAAATTGTGTGTTGACCAAATACAATGCTATTTCTGTAAACAAATTAATATACTTTCAGAGAAGGGCACTCAACATGTACTGCACTGGCACAAATGACTGATGATTGGTTGAAAGAAATTGATAAAAAGATTGTGGGAGCTGTACCAATTTCATTGCAGCCTTTGATATTACTGAGCATAACCTGTTGTTGAGAAAATGTATGCGTTATGGCTTTCCAACCTCTGCCATATTGTGAATTCAGAGCTATCTAATAGAACTCAAAGGCTCTGCCATATTGTGAATTCAGAGCTATCTATCTAATAGAACTCAAAGGGTTTTCTTTAATGGAAGCTTCTTTAATGTCAAACATGTAAAGTGTGGTGTACCGCAGGGCAGCCCTCTAGGCGTTCTACTCTTTTCTATTTTTCCAATGACCTGCCGCTGGCATTAAGCAAAGCATGTGTGTCCATGTATGCTGATGATTCAACCATATACACATCAGCAACCACAGCTAATGAAGTCACTGAAACCCTTAACAAAGAGTTAGTCTGTTTTGGAATGGGTGGCCAGTAATAAACTGGTCCTGAACATCTCTAAAACTAAGAACCTTGCATTTGGTACAAAACATATCCTAAATTCCAAACCTAAGCTGAATCTGGTAATGTACCACAGTGTGGCTGTTGAACAAGTTGAGGAGACTAAATGACTTTAGATTGTAAACTGTAATGGCCAAAACATATAGAGTCAATGGTTGTAAAGATGGAGAGAGGTTTGTCTGTAGTAAAGAGATGCTCTGCTTTTTTGACACCACACTCCACAAAGCAAGTCCGGCTCTAGTTTTATCTTATCTTGATAATTGTCCAGTCATATGGTCAAGTGCTGCAAAGACATGTTTGTGTAACTGACTGACACACAATATGTTTAATATAAATTGTAAAGTATTTTGTCTGCAATGTATTTTTCGTTGTGTCAGACCACAGTATTAGCGTCAGCTAATATGGGGATCCTAATAAATCAACATCAATTAGGCTCGCAGTCTCAAGCATACGGCATAGGCTTGACGTTGAATAGAATTTGGGGGATCAGTGGACACTAGTAAATAATTACAGTTTTGTTTCAGGGTGGTTAATTGTAGCTAGACAGGTGGCTGTGGGCACTAGTTAATACACCATCAATTCTAGCGAAAGTGTACAGATAGCTAGCCACCTAATTTGAGCTATGCTACTGCTGTCATCATCGATGCTGACCATAATGTGTAAGACAACTGGCCAGAGAGCTGGCTACGGTACTCACATGTTTGGATGTCAATTCGGTGATTCCTTTGATCAGATTCCCTAATTTGGAGGAGGGAGAAAGTTTCCCAGCTCCTGCCTGCGAGTCTAGCGAAAGGAGGCTCGGGAGAGCAGACAGAGTCTTCTCGACAACATCACTCATGGCGACGCTCAAAGCAGGCCGCAAACAGCTAGCTTCTTGCTCGTAAAGTACACCTAGTGAATCATTTGCTCATAACACTGATATCGTCTTTAAAAAATAATGCACACCTGTTTATCTACAGTTGAAACTAGCGTTCATGTTTTTTTTTTAACGTAACGTTAGCTAGCTCCAGTCGGTCATTGTTTTGATTCAGCAAGTTCCGTTTGGTGATGTCACTTCCGGTCTTTTCTACAAAATGTTATTGGAGTCGACCGAAGCGCCAATAACCGCCTACCTTCAGTAAATGGCAAGTTCGAGTGCATCAGTTTAGTCAAGTTTGTGACCATCGTTGTTCACTGCCTTTCAAATTGTGTTGCATTGTGGTGATAAAAAATTGTCCGACTTGCACGAACTTACAAAAATCATGTAATCAAAGGTCATAAAGGTTTTACTACAGTCACTGCAAGGTAAAACATATTTTGTTCTGCCCCCTGAGCAAGGCAGTTAAGCCACTGTTCCCTGGGCGTTGATGCCGTGGATGTCGGGGTTGGGTTAAATTCAGAGGGGTTGGGTTAAATGCAGAAGACACCTTTCAGTTGAATGCATTCAGTTGAATGCATTCAGTTGTACAACTGATTACAAAACATAGAATACACACCCCACATCACACCCTGACCTAACCAAATAGAGAAATAAAACGTCTCTCTAAGGTTCAGGGCGTGACAAATACCAAGATACAGTGGGGCAAAAAAGTATTTAGTCAGCCACCAATTGTGCAAGTTCTCCTACTTAAAAAGATGAGAGAGGACTGTAATTTCCATCATAGGTACACTTCAACTATGACAGACAAAATGAGAAAAACAATCCAGAAAATCACATTGTAGGATTTTTAATGAATTTATTTGCAAATTATGGTGGAAAATAAGCATTTGGTCACCTACAAACAATCAAGATTTCTGGCTCTCACAGACCTGTAACAACTTCTTTAAGAGGCTCCTCTGTTCTCCACCCGTTACCTGTATTAATTGCACCTGTTTGGACTTGTTATCAGTATAAAAGACACCTGTCCACAACCTCAAACAGTCACACTCCAAACTCCACTATGGCCAAGACCAAAGAGCTGTCAAAGGACAGTGATTCCACTTCTAGTTTTTTCTACAAAACTTAAATTGTCCAATCAATCATGGACATCATTGACATATAGTATGTAAAAACACATTATGCATTTTTATTTTTGTATTTACTTCAAATCACAGACAAATCCCAAATAAGGCAACTACAACAACATAATAAAAAAATAATAAAAAAAATGATATTATTTTGTATATACACTAAAGTATAATATAATAATTACACAAAATTATCCAAATACGATCATCAAAACAATTGCATGAACAGAAGTACATAAGTCTAAAAATTTAAATAAGTGAGTACCTACTGAAACTGCATATGAGGACTCACAATGGGGAGAAACCATTTCAGTGCAAAGACTGTGTGACAAATCACAAAGTGTTGTGTAATCATGTGAACATCATGTTAGCTAGGCGTTAGCTAGTGTCTGTCATGTGAACAACATGTTATCTAGTGTCTGTCATGTGAACATCATGTTAGCTAGGCGTTATCTAGTGTCTGTCATGTGAACATCATGTTATCTAGTGTCTGTCATGTGAACATCATGTTAGCTAGGTGTTAGCTAGTGTCTGTCATGTGAACATCATGTTAGCTAGGTGTTAGCAAGTGTCTGTCATGTGAACATCATGTTATCTAGTGTCTGTCATCTGAGCATCATGTTAGTGTAATCGTTACCCATCGCGCCACAAAAGCTGCGGCCCTTGCAGAGCAAGGGGAACAACTACTTCTAGGTCTCAGAGCGAGTGACGTCACCGACTGAAACACTATTAGCGTGCACCACCGCTAACTAGCTAGCCATTTCACATCGGCCACATTAGCTAGGTGTTATCTAGTGTCTGTCATCTGAGCATCATGTTAGCTAGGTAGTTTATTAGGCTACAGATTAAATAAATTAACTTCACTGTCTCGTGAAAGTGCACGGTGAGGAGCTTGATGCTACTTTCCAATAAATATCGAGGGTCTTATTCTGGTGACATGATGATATGTTAAAATATTCTCGCTCTTATCCATAATAATCTCATCCCGTAAACTAGCCTAACCGCACTGTATCCGCGATCAGTTGGCTGGAGCGCCTGTGCCATTACCAAAGGAGACACATTTGCTATTTAACACAATAGTTTCAGTTGTTGTTGTAACAAAACAAACCAGTAGAGTTGAAAATAAGACGGAAACACATTGAACTGTAGATTTTATTTATTCAGTACATGAAAACTTAAGCTAAAAAGTACATAGTGTGCACTACGTCATCACGCACTAATTTATTTTATTTTTTATCCACAAGTCAATTTGGCGGAAACGCCCCCTGGTGGGGAAAATTGGTATATTTTCTTCATGCGAATTTTTAGAATATTCGCATTGAAAAATCTGTCGCCATAGTTTATGACGTCTATGATTGTACTCAAGCAGAGTGGAACATGTCTGTCACTTATGTACAACTGGCTCGATCTATCTACCACGGAATTCACTTTTCACCGTTTTTTTCCCCTCTTCTGTCATTTTCGTCTTCTTTAAGCCCAGATCTAAAATTGAAAAATAGAAATAGAAAATTACTGAAATGTTTTTTAAAAAATGGACAATTATATAAATTATGGACCAAAAGTAATAAATGATGTTGTTCTAATGAAATAGAATGAAGAGGGCACGGGCATCAGTGAAAGACAAGAAGAAGAAGAAGAAACTAGGATAAGACAGACAGTAGCAGGTGTTACAGGTTCTAGGTTGGTTAGCATGTTAGCTTTAGCACACTGATTGGAGTCACCTCGTTAGTCAGGATGTGTTTCACCTGTGCTGGCCCAGAGAGTGATCTCGTTAGTCAGGATGAGTTTCACCTGTGCTGGAACCAGCTGGTCGTTAGGACCCGCTGGCCCAGTGCGTCAGCTAGAGAGGATATGTTGGTAAAGCTACACCCTCACATTAGCGCTTCCACTTTAGTTAGCCAAAAATAGTTTTGTTTTTTCCCCTTGTTTGTTTGGCTCCATATTCATTTTACTCCCTATCCTAAATTGGAGTTGGTTCGCTTTCCTTTAGTTTTACCTCTGAGGTAAATGTTGTGAGAATTCATTGTGTGTGTCTCTTATAACCCTTCTTATTAGTTGCTTGCCAACTTTCGGTGGGTGTCTTTCAGAACCCCTTTTGAAATCTATTTCTGTTTTAGATGTGAAAGTGACTTTCTGTGAATGTGCAACATTTTGTGTGTGGTCCTTTTGGGAATGTAACCCAGGTGATAACCCCTATCCCTCACCCTGAGAGTGTGGTCCCATGACCCTGAGCAGAAGGTCGTTCCGTCAGGAGACAGGTGCAGAGTGGTGTGGGGGGGGTACCGGTACAGAGTCAATGTGGAGGCTATATACAGGGGTACCGGTACAGAGTCAATGTGGAGGCTATATACAGGGGGGTACCGGTACAGAGTCAATGTGGAGGCTATATACAGGGGGGTACCGGTACAGAGTCAATGTGGAGGCTTTATACAGGGGGGTACCGGTACAGAGTCAATGTGGAGGCTATATACAGGGGTACCGGTACAGAGTCAATGTGGAGGCTATATACAGACCGTACAGAGTCAATGTGGAGGCTATATACAGGGGTACCGGTACAGAGTCAATGTGGAGGCTTTATACAGGGGGGTACCGGTACAGAGTCAATGTGGAGGCTAGGCTACAGAGTCAATGTGGAGGCTTTATACAGGGGGGTACCGGTACAGAGTACAGGGGTACCGGTACAGAGTCAATGTGGAGGCTATATACAGGGGGTACCAGTACAGAGTCAGTGGAGTATATACAATGTGGAGGCTATATACAGGGGGTACCAGTACAGAGTCAATGTGGAGGCTATATACAGGGGGTACTGGTACAGAGTCAATGTGGAGGCTATATACAGGGGGTACCGGTACAGAGTCAATGTGGAGGCTATATACAGGGGGTACCGGTACACTATATACAGAGTATATACAGGGGTATGTGGAGGCTATATACAGGGGGAGGCTACCGGTACAGAGTCAATGTGGAGGCTATATACAGGGGGTACTGGTACAGAGTCAATGTGGAGGCTATATACAGGGTGGAGGCTACAGGGGGGTACCGGTACGGTACAGAGTCAATGTGGAGGCTATATACAGGGGGTACCGGTACAGAGTACAATGTGGAGGCTATATACAGGGGGGTACCGGTACAGAGTCAATGTGGAGGCTATATACAGGGGGGGGTACCGGTACCGGTACAGAGTCAATGTGGAGGCTATATACAGGGGTACCGGTACAGAGTCAATGTGGAGGCTATATACAGGGGGGTACCGGTACAGAGTCAATGTGGAGGCTATATACAGGGGGGTACCGGTACAGAGTCAATGTGGAGGCTTTATACAGGGGGGTACCGGTACAGAGTCAATGTGGAGGCTATATACAGGGGTACCGGTACAGAGTCAATGTGGAGGCTATATACAGGGGGGTACCGGTACAGAGTCAATGTGGAGGCTATATACAGGGGTACCGGTACAGAGTCAATGTGGAGGCTTTATACAGGGGGGTACCGGTACAGAGTCAATGTGGAGGCTATATACAGGGGTACCGGTACAGAGTCAATGTGGAGGCTATATACAGGGGGTACCAGTACAGAGTCAATGTGGAGGCTATATACAGGGGGTACTGGTACAGAGTCAATGTGGAGGCTATATACAGGGGGGTACCGGTACAGAGTCAATGTGGAGGCTATATACAGGGGGTACCGGTACAGAGTCAATGTGGAGGCTATATACAGGGGGGTACCGGTACAGAGTCAATGTGGAGGCTATATACAGGGGGTACTGGTACAGAGTCAATGTGGAGGCTATATACAGGGGGTACCGGTACAGAGTCAATGTGGAGGCTATATACAGGGGGTACTGGTACAGAGTCAATGTGCAACATTTTGTGTGTGGTCCTTTTGGGAAGGTAACCCAGGTGATAACCCCTATCCCTCACCCTGAGAGTGTGGTCCCATGACCCCGAGCAGAAGGCCGTTCCGTCAGGAGACAGGCGCAGAGTGCTGACACGGTTCTCGTGTCCAAACAGGATGGACACCCTCGTCCCCTTCAAGACATCCCACACGTTGATGGTGTAGTCGTTGTAGCCACCGAACAGTAGCCGGCCTGGAGAATGAAAAGCACGTCCTCTTTCAACCAATAGAAACGTAACACATCATTTTTGATGACAAGGTTCATGTGAAAGCAAGCTATTCTTATTCAACAGCAAATAACATGAATTTAATTTAGTGCAAATCATTATGGGTTTAATTAGTGAAATTGATCAGTGAAATCATATGTTTTATGTGGTGAGTAGAATAAGGGCTTTATTCGCTATGGATTGACTCGATCCCTGAGGGTATTGCGTCTTACCACTGAGAGAGAAGTCAACACTGGAGGCACCAAATATGATGCTCTCTTTGGAATAAATGGCCACTTCTCTGTCTGCCCTCAGGTCATAGAGACGACACTGAAACAAACAATGCTTGTTAATGTTTAGATTTATTTTCTTTTTTTTCCGCAAATGGGGTAAATTATTATTATTATTTTCTACAAAGAAATGACTTCATGAACTTTGACATAGAAAGGCAACATGTGATCAAGCAGTAAATTATATGGATGATGCCTTACTGTAGCGTCATCGGAGCCTGAAGCAAATGCATCTCCACTGGGGTAGTACCTGATGCCAAGGAAGGAGACAAACGCCAGGTAATATAAGAAACCCAAGCAAACGGGAGGGTAGAGTACTCCTACTTAACATTTAATACATGTCACTGTCAGTGTTGACAAGTGGTATAAGTCGCTTTGAATAAAGTCATATCTTGTGACCTCACCTGACGCTGTTGATGTCTGATTCGTGGGTTTCGAAGGACTGGATGCACTGGCCTGAGCGCATGTCCCATACATTGGCCTTCTTGTCACAGCCCTGCATGAGACACACATAAGAGGATTCTGGATTCACACATTAATGCTGACCTTTTTTTGACAGGTCGCCCTCACAAAAGAGGGTTTAACCTCAAGGGCATTTCGGGGTTAAATAAAAGTAGAAAATAATCAACATTATGTAAAATGCAACACAGTCTCTCTGCAGTCTGGACCACACATGCCCCCTAGAGGCAAGGGAGGGAATCTCAAGCCCGCCACTATTTCATCACTATGGTGCACTTCCATCTGTTTCCGCTTATCATTTAAAATCTCTTGAAATAAAATAAAATACAAATTTGAAAGGAATGTTGTATGTTACAGTAGGACTGTATGTTTTTTGTATATATATATTTTTTTAAGTGAAAAGAGGAGGGAGAAAGAAGGCTTATAGGAGCAGTCATGCTGGGGGGGTTTTTTCTCACAATTTCTCATTGTGAGACTAAGTGAAATACTACTAGTTGTCTCCTCACTCCAGAGACGAAGGTGTTGCCGGTCTCAGAAGGAGCTAGGTCGAGACATAGAACATCGGCGGCGTGTCCATGGAAACTCTGTAACAGCTGACCACTCTCCACATCCCATAATGCACAGGTTCCGTCTCCGCTCGACGTCAGGATCTGGAAGACAAGGGGTTCGTCACAAACTGCATCTTGGGATCGCAACACAATACTAACTGCCACTGAGTCACCCATTGAATGTCAATGAAAATTAGACTTAAGGTTAGGATTCACCCCATAAATCTACATCCAGGACTGGTTTCACAAACCCTATATTAGTCTAATTTCAGGACTAAAAATAATTGTCACTGCAGGTTCTATATTGAATACGTCAGGGAAAACGGCTCCCAGAGAGCAAAGTACAACCACACTACTACCAATAGCAGGGTCAGAGTGAAACCATTGTTCAGAATTCAGAATTCTCTGACACGGACCCATAAATAGAAGAGTCTTGGCCGAGGCTAAAGCATGTGACTAACTATATCCAATGGGGAACATTTGACTGTTGTGAATTATTAAACAAGCGTAGAAGTTCTTTCCAAGTACAGTACAGTATGACAGGCTGTGATTTCCCATAATTTATTTGCTATAGGAAAGTCAACTGATTTAGCAGTAATCAAGTAATTCAATGAGTTATAGATAGGAACGAATACAGAAACCTTGATAAAGACGATAACAAAATATACAAATGTACAACAAATAATCATTACATCAGACGAAGGAAGAAGATGAAGAGGTGTCTCGTCTAACCTGCATGTCTGAGTTGGTGAAGCTACAGGCAGATAAGTAGTTGGTGTGCATGGCGACAGACTTCTTCTTCGCTGCCAGGTTCTCATTCTTGTCCAAGGACAGAGGGTACACAGAGCACTTGTTGTCCAGACCACTGAAATCCAATCAATCGATCAATCAAATGTTTATTTATAACGTCTTTAACATCAACAGTTGTGTGTTACAGTAACCGGGCATAGACCCCAAAGGGGAGGAGAAGCACAGTGGCACAGTGGAGAAACAGAGCGTCTGGGTGGAGTACAGGGACTTACCCACAGGCTACTGCACACCCAGGAGTACAGGGACTTACCCACAGGCTACTGCACACCCAGGAGTACAGGGACTTACCCACAGGCTACTGCACACCCAGGAGTACAGGGACTTACCCACAGGATACTGCACACCCAGGAGTATAGGGACTTACCTACAGGATACTGCACATCCAGGAGTATAGGGACTTACCCACAGGATACTGCACACCCAGGAGTACAGGGACTTACCCACAGGATACTGCACACCCAGGAGTACAGGGACTTACCCACAGGATACTGCACACCCAGGAGTACAGGGACTTACCCACAGGATACTGCACACCCAGGAGTACAGGGACTTACCCACAGGATACTGCACACCCAGGAGTACAGGGACTTACCTACAGGATACTGCACACCCAGGAGTATAGGGACTTACCCACAGGCTACTGCACACCCAGGAGTACAGGGACTTACCCACAGGATACTGCACACCCAGGAGTACAGGGACTTACCTACAGGATACTGCACACCCAGGAGTATAGGGACTTACCCACAGGCTACTGCACACCCAGGAGTACAGGGACTTACCCACAGGATACTGCACACCCAGGAGTACAGGGACTTACCTACAGGATACTGCACACCCAGGAGTATAGGGACTTACCCACAGGCTACTGCACACCCAGGAGTACAGGGACTTACCCACAGGATACTGCACACCCAGGAGTACAGGGACTTACCCACAGGCTACTGCACATCCAGAGGGGGCGTAGGCACAGGCCATCACCCAGGTGCACGGCATGGTCACCGCGTGCTCCTAGAGGACACAACATTATAAAGGTACAATCAGCAATATAACATCATGGTCACCGCGTGCTCCTAGAAAACAATTGGCGTGTTTGAGGGCATAAGTATTCATCAAGGCGACGAGGCGCCGAATTTCTGATCTTGATCACACAATAGTTATTTTGTATGCAAGGTGATTTGATCAGTGATTCTGCACAACTGCAATGTTATCCATCTCAAATACACGAGGGAGACTTCAACACCATGACATCATCAAACTCAGTGGGGAAACTTCCTGCTTACAGAAATAAGCAACCACAACAACAACAACAGAATTCAAATCCGCCAAGGAAATATTGTGTCTTCTTATTCCCAATGTTGGCACGCTTCTAAGGAAAGGCTTAAAATAAAACTTGCTATGAAAACTAATGTCTGCGGCCCAGACGGCAACCAATAACTAATGTGCTTCCGGGACTGTGTTTGTTGTGTAATTGTGAGATGCAGGACTCCCTCGCAAAAGAGACCTTGGTTTAAATGGGATTCAAAGGTCAAATAAATACAAATACAGTGCACTACTTTTGACTAGGGTCAATAGGGCACTAGTCAAAAAGTAGTGCACTATGTAGGGAATAGGGCGCCATTGGGAACGTACACTAAATATCAGCTCAAAGAACTACAGAAGTCTTAAGTGAAAACCAGTCAATTTTATAGCCTTTATTTTATTTTTTACCTTTATTTAACTAGTCAAGTCAGTTAAGAACAAATTCTTATTTTGACGGCCTAGGAACAGTGGGTTAACTGCCTGTTCAGTGGCAGAACGACAGATTTGTACCTTGTCAGCTCGGGGATTTGAACTTGCAACCTTCCGGTTACTAGTCCAAAGCTACCCAGGCTACCCTGCCGCCCCAGGCTACCCTGCCGTACTGTTTGTGGAGGGAGAAGAAAGATTCCCTACCTTGTTAGTGGTGAAGGCATCCCATACAATCACTTTCCCATCCTGAAGATAAGTTAAGAGGGGAAAAACATTAGAAGTAGCACACAAGCGTAAGATTCTCTACATTTCCGACAAAATATGGCATTCATTTGATAACCACTGAAAGCAGTGCATATTAGCTGAAACAACAACCCCCCCCCCAAAAAAAAAAAAATTACAATATTTCAGCGCTATGGACCATAAGTATATCAAGGGAGATGACTGGCATGAATGCATCTGTTTAGGAGGAACCTCAAATTCCCTGATGACAAGCTTACAATCCATTTCAGCACCATGGACAGTGACCGCCTGGAGTGACGACTGGCATGAACGCATCTGTTTAGGACTTCAGGAAAATTGTACATATAATCCAACACTCACCTGTGATGAGCTGACGATCCTCCTCTTGTCCTTACACCAGTCCATGCAGAGAACTTTGTTGCCATGTCCCTTCAGAGTACGCCGGGTCTTCATGATAAACTGGCCCAGTCCATCCACCTTCTCTGCCACCTGGTGTACTGTAGTAGGGACCAAGATCCTATGTTACTGTACTGTAGTAGGGACCAAGATCCTATGTTACTGTACTGTAGTAGGGACCAAGATCCTATGTTACTGTACTGTAGTAGGGACCAAGATCCTAGGTTAGTGTACTGTAGTAGGAAGTAGGGACCAAGATCCTAGGTTAGTGTACTGTAGTAGGGAGTAGGGACCAAGATCCTACGTTAGTGTACTTTAATAGGGACCAAGGTCCTATGTTAGTGTACTGTTGTAGGGACCAAGATCCTACGTTAGTGGACTGTAGTAGGGACCAAGATCCTACGTTAGTGGACTGTAGTAGGGATTAGGGACCAAGATCCTAGGTTAGTGTACTGTAGTAGGGACCAAGATCCTACGTTGGTGTACTGTAATAGGGACCAAGATCCTACGTTAGTGTACTGTAGTAGGGACCAAGATCCTACGTTAGTGTACTGTAGTAGGGCCTGTGGTTACCATAATCCATCTCATCGTGTTGGGGATGAACGTGCAGTAAACGGTTAGAGATGTTACATTAATCTCTCTGATCTCACCCAGATCGACCAGCCAAGCATAAATCACGGATGAATATGAATAATGGTACAAACCGCCATCTGGGCTAGGCTATAATAAAACGGTGCTTTTCAGTGTCAATGGCAAATACAAGGAGAAATTTCAACCACAGCCTAGACTATATGTGTAATTGTAGATGGAAATAGACACATAGCCATTCTATGCATCTTGTCATCTGAACAAATCCGACAAGTACAAAAAATAAAACATGGACGAGCAAATGGCTACAAATAAACCATTTACAAATTATGCAAAAAATAATGCATTTTCTTCAAATGACCGATTCAATGCACTGTGGCCTAATAATAGCAATATGACACATTTACAATATATATCTATTATATATATATTCTAATATTATGGTCGTGTTTACATGTGTCATGCAATCCTATTTGGAAGGCAGATTATGTTTTCATTCGCGGGGCCTTCCCTTCCCCTCTCCTCTTTCATTTTCAGCACCACTCACGTTCGACATCGTGCAGTTTCGCTCTTTCGTCCTCCAGCTTCGTTTTCAACGTATCCGATTCTGCTTTTAGGTTAGTGAGAGTCTCATTCGGTTGAACCTCCTGTGTAGCCATTTCAGGGTTTATGGAAAATCTCATATATTCCCGTTGTCAGAGCAGCGTCGGGGCGGCAAAAAGGCTCTTTGCAAACTGAAGGCTCGCAGCTGATTCAGCTGTCATGACGTCAGATAAAAGATGATCTCTCAGTTTTCTATTAGGGAAGCTGCCTCTAGTAGGGAAGCTGCCTCTAGTAGGGAAGCTGCCTCTAGTAGGGAAGCTGCCTCTAGTAGGGAAGCTGCCTCTATTAGGGAAGCTGCCTCCAGTAGGGAAGCTGTCTCTAGTAGGGAAGCTGTCTCCTGTAGGGAAGCTGCCTCTAGTAGGGAAGCTGCCTCTAGTAGGGAAGCTGCCTCTAGTAGGGAAGCTGCCTCTAGTAGGGAAGCTGCCTCTAGTAGTAGGGAAGCTGCCTCTAGTAGGGAAGCTGCCTCTAGTAGGGAAGCTGTCTCCAGTAGGGAAGCTGCCTCTAGTAGTAGGGAAGTTGTCTCTAGTAGGGAAGCTGCCTCTAGTAGGGAAGCTGTCTCCAGTAGGGAAGCTGCCTCTAGTAGGGAAGCTGTCTCCAGTAGGGAAGCTGCCTCTAGTAGTAGGGAAGTTGTCTCTAGTAGGGAAGCTGCCTCTATTAGGGAAGCTGTCTCCAGTAGGGAAGCTGCCTCTATTAGGGAAGCTGCCTCTAGTAGGGAAGCTGCCTCTAGTAGTAGGGAAGCTGCCTCTAGTAGTAGGGAAGCTGCCTCTAGTAGGGAAGCTGCCACTGGCAGTGGTGCTAGATCCTCCACTGCTCCAATAGCTACGATACATTTATTAAACAGCCATGACCATTAATGTTGTGAATGAAGTAACAAAAAAAAAAAGAAGTTTGGACTAAACCTGGTTCTACTGTATCAGAAAGAGATTTGGACTAAACCTGGTCCTACTGTATCAAATAGACGTTTGGACTAACCCTGGTCCTACTGTATCAAAGAGAGGTTTGGACTAACCCTGGTCCTACTGTATCAAAGAGAGGTTTGGACTAACCCTGGTCCTACTGTATCAGAAAGAGGTTTGGACTAACCCCGGTCCTACTGTATCAAAGAGAGGTTTGGACTAACCCTGGTCCTACTGTATCAAAGACAGGTTTGGACTAACCCGGGTCCTACTGTATCAGAAAGAGGTTTGGACTAACCCTGGTCCTACTGTATCAAAGACAGGTTTGGACTAACCCTGGTCCTACTGTATCAGAAAGAGGTTTGGACTAACCCTGGTCCTACTGTATCAAAGACAGGTTTGGACTAACCCTGGTCCTACTGTATCAAAGACAGGTTTGGACCAACCTGGGTCCTACTGTATCAGAAAGAGGTTTGGACTAACCCTGGTCCTACTGTATCAAAAACAGGTTTGGACTAACCCTGGTCCTACTGTATCAAAGACAGGTTTGGACCAACCCGGGTCCTACTGTATCAGAAAGAGGTTTGGACTAACCCTGGTCCTACTGTATCAGAAAGAGGTTTGGACTAACCCTGGTCCTACTGTATCAAAGACAGGTTTGGACTAACCCTGGTCCTACTGTATCAAAGACAGGTTTGGACCAACCCGGGTCCTACTGTATCAGAAAGAGGTTTGGACTAACCCTGGTCCTACTGTATCAAAGACAGGTTTGGACTAACCCTGGTCCTACTGTATCAAAGACAGGTTTGGACCAACCCGGGTCCTACTGTATCAGAAAGAGGTTTGGACTAACCCTGGTCCTACTGTATCAGAAAGAGGTTTGGACTAACCCTGGTCCTACTGTATCAAAGACAGGTTTGGACTAACCCTGGTCCTACTGTATCAAAGACAGGTTTGGACCAACCCGGGTCCTACTGTATCAGAAAGAGGTTTGGACTAACCCTGGTCCTACTGTATCAAAGACAGGTTTGGACCAACCCGGGTCCTACTGTATCAAAGAGAGGTTTGGACTAACCCTGGTCCTACTGTATCAAAGAGAGGTTTGGACCAAACCTGATCCTACTGTATCAGAAAGAGAGGTTTGGACCAACCCTGGTCCTACTGTATCAGAAAGAGAGGTTTGGACAAACCCTGGTCCTACTGTATCAGAAAGAGGTTTGTACTAACCCTGGCCCTACTGTATCAGAAAGAGGTTTGGACTAACCCTGGTCCTACTGTATCAAAGAGAGGTTTGGACCAACCCTGTTCCTACTGTATCAGAAAGAGGTTTGGACTAACCCTGGTCCTACTGTATCAAAGACAGGTTTGGACTAACCCTGGTCCTACTGTATCAGAAAGAGGTTTGGACTAACCCGGGTCCTACTGTATCAAAGACAGGTTTGGACTAACCCTGGTCCTACTGTATCAGAAAGAGGTTTGGACTAACCCTGGTCCTACTGTATCAAAGAGAGGTTTGGACTAACCCTGGTCCTACTGTATCAGAAAGAGGTTTGGACTAACCCTGGTCCTACTGTATCAGAAAGAGGTTTGGACTAACCATGGTCCTACTGTATCAGAAAGAGGTTTGGACCAACTCTGGTGCTACTGTATCAGAAAGAGGTTTGGACTAACCCTGGTCCTACTGTATCAGAAAGAGGTTTGGACTAACCCTGGTCCTACTGTATCAAAGACAGGTTTGGACCAACCCTGGTCCTACTGTATCAGAAAGAGGTTTGGACTAACCCTGGTCCTACTGTATCAAAGAGAGGTTTGGACCAACCCTGGTCCTACTGTATCAGAAAGAGGTTTGGACTAACCCTGGTCCTACTGTATCAAAGACAGGTTTGGACTAACCCTGGTCCTACTGTATCAGAAAGAGGTTTGGACTAACCCTGGTCCTACTGTATCAAAGAGAGGTTTGGACCAACCCTGGTCCAACTGTATCAGAAAGAGGTTTGGACTAACCCTGGTCCTACTGTATCAAAGACAGGTTTGGACTAACCCTGGTCCTACTGTATCAGAAAGAGGTTTGGACTAACCCTGGTCCTACTGTATCAAAGACAGGTTTGGACTAACCCTGGTCCTACTGTATCAGAAAGAGGTTTGGACTAACCCTGGTCCTACTGTATCAAAGACAGGTTTGGACCAACCCTGGTCCTACTGTATCAGAAAGAGGTTTGGACTAACCCTGGTCCTACTGTATCAAAGAGAGGTTTGGACCAACCCTGGTCCTACTGTATCAGAAAGAGGTTTGGACTAACCCTGGTCCTACTGTATCAAAGAGAGGTTTGGACCAACCCTGGTCCAACTGTATCAGAAAGAGGTTTGGACTAACCCTGGTCCTACTGTATCAAAGACAGGTTTGGACTAACCCTGGTCCTACTGTATCAGAAAGAGGTTTGGACTAACCCTGGTCCTACTGTATCAAAGACAGGTTTGGACTAACCCTGGTCCTACTGTATCAGAAAGAGGTTTGGACTAACCCTGGTGCTACTGTATCAAAGACAGGTTTGGACTAACCCGGGTCCTACTGTATCAGAAAGAGGTTTGGACTAACCCTGGTCCTACTGTATCAAAGACAGGTTTGGACTAACCCTGGTCCTACTGTATCAGAAAGAGGTTTGGACTAACCCTGGTCCTACTGTATCAAAGACAGGTTTGGACTAACCCTGGTCCTACTGTATCAAAGACAGGTTTGGACCAACCCGGGTCCTACTGTATCAGAAAGAGGTTTGGACTAACCCTGGTCCTACTGTATCAAAGACAGGTTTGGACCAACCCGGGTCCTACTGTATCAGAAAGAGGTTTGGACTAACCCTGGTCCTACTGTATCAGAAAGAGGTTTGGACTAACCCTGGTCCTACTGTATCAAAGACAGGTTTGGACCAACCCGGGTCCTACTGTATCAGAAAGAGGTTTGGACTAACCCTGGTCCTACTGTATCAAAGACAGGTTTGGACTAACCCTGGTCCTACTGTATCAAAGACAGGTTTGGACCAACCCGGGTCCTACTGTATCAGAAAGAGGTTTGGACTAACCCTGGTCCTACTGTATCAGAAAGAGGTTTGGACTAACCCTGGTCCTACTGTATCAAAGACAGGTTTGGACTAACCCTGGTCCTACTGTATCAAAGACAGGTTTGGACCAACCCGGGTCCTACTGTATCAGAAAGAGGTTTGGACTAACCCTGGTCCTACTGTATCAAAGACAGGTTTGGACCAACCCGGGTCCTACTGTATCAGAAAGAGGTTTGGACTAACCCTGGTCCTACTGTATCAGAAAGAGGTTTGGACTAACCCTGGTCCTACTGTATCAAAGACAGGTTTGGACCAACCCGGGTCCTACTGTATCAGAAAGAGGTTTGGACTAACCCTGGTCCTACTGTATCAAAGACAGGTTTGGACTAACCCTGGTCCTACTGTATCAAAGACAGGTTTGGACCAACCCGGGTCCTACTGTATCAGAAAGAGGTTTGGACTAACCCTGGTCCTACTGTATCAGAAAGAGGTTTGGACTAACCCTGGTCCTACTGTATCAAAGACAGGTTTGGACTAACCCTGGTTCTACTGTATCAAAGACAGGTTTGGACCAACCCGGGTCCTACTGTATCAGAAAGAGGTTTGGACTAACCCTGGTCCTACTGTATCAAAGACAGGTTTGGACCAACCCGGGTCCTACTGTATCAGAAAGGGGTTTGGACTAACCCTGGTCCTACTGTATCATTTGCAGATCTAAAGTGCTCCTGTATAATACATTTGCAGTTGTGTAAAAAAAAAAAAAATCCTTACAAATAGAATCATTATCAACTAATACAATATATTATTAATATAATTAATTTTAGGCACATGTTTTTTATAATTTAAATATGAAATACTTATATGTGGTATAATCCCCCCCCAAAAAATGTATCTTAAAAACAAAAAACAAGCCATGTTTTATTTACTGTGCATGATACTCAATAACATTGAGTGGTCACATTCTCAATTTACACAGACAATATAAAAAAACAACAACACAGTTCACATCCGTCATCTCATCTGAACTGAGAAAGTAAGGTTTCTCGTTATACTGCCGAGCAGTAGAAAATCACTCTGCAACAGCATCTGCATTTTTGCTGTACATCGGACATTCGTCAGGAGTCATCTTAATATTTCTATCAAACTGTATGACAAGTGTAAATCAAAACACTCATTCTTTTAAAAGGATCTTTGGTTATTTGGATCCATAATTACTGTGATGATTGTAAAAGGTTGGTTTTAGAGCAGCGTCCCTGGAGCCAATGTGCTTCTACATCTGCATTGCTTTTGCTGTTTGGGGGTTTTAGGCTGGGTTTCTGTACAGCACTTTGTGACATCGGCTGATGTAAGAAGAGCTTCATAAATACATTTGATTGATTGATTGATTGGTTAGGAGTGCCTTGCTCAAGGACACAATGGCAGTCGGAGCCACCTGAGACTCTAGTAGAAAGCAGGAACTTCCTCTTCTGACAGCTTTTCCCCTGTCATCACTGGGATTAAAAACCAGCCAACTTTAGGTTACTGGACCGCTTCTCTAGTCAGGGGACAGAGGTTAGATCCTGGTGAGGAAGCCCAGTCTGAGGCAGGATGGTATCTGCAGTAGCTCCAGGGCCTGAGAGGACACGGTGAAGGGGTCAGAAGTCAGGGGTTAGAGGTTAGATCCTGGTGAGGAAGCCCAGTCTGAGGCTGGATGGTATCTCCAGTAGCTCCAAGGCCTGAGAGGACGGGGTGAAGGGGTCAGAGGTCAGGGGTTAGAGGTTAGATCCTGGTGAGGAAGCCCAGTCTGAGGCTGGATGGTATCTCCAGTAGCTCCAGGGCCTGAGAGGACGGGGTGAAGGGGAAGGTGACTTGGAAACGATAATGGGTATCCAGCATCAGCTGGGAGGATCCCCCCTCACGGTCTTGGAGCAAGCCCTGGGGACAAGGGAAATAAATTACTTTCATAGATGTAGTTCATGGAGACGTTGTGATTAAAATGATATAATTTCTAGTAATTCAAATGTGATAATAATTCAAACTGTGTAAAAAGCAGGTGCTCCTGATCCTTGTCATAGGATCGAGATTTACCTGAATTTTGCGGACGAACGACGGTGCCACCCTTTTCTCAAAATCATCAGTGGGCGTGTAAGAGTTCAAAATCTTGACAATCTAGCACAGGGCGGTAAACAAGATTCATTTAAACATGCTTTTGAATACATTTCAGCAGATGCTCTTATCCAGAGCGACTTACAGGAGCAATTAGGGTTAAGTGCCTTGCTCAAGGGCACATCGGCAGATTTTTTTCTAGGGGATTTGAACCAGCTATCTGGCACAACGCACGTCACCGCTAGGCTACCTGCCGCTTCAGTACCTGTACAGGGCTGAGTTCTGAGCATTGCTCTGTGATGTCTTTGATGTCGTCATCAGTGGTCTTGTTGACCTGCAGCAGCCAGGCAGCCTGACACAGAGGCTTCAGAGTAGCCATGGTACCCTGCACTAGGTCCTTCTCCTTTAGCCACGCCTCCAGGTGACTTATGTTACACCTGAAAAACACAGACAGGTAACTGATGTTACACCTGGAAAACACAGACAGGTAACTGATGTTACACCTGGAAAACACAGACAGGTAACTGATGTTACACCTGGACACATGTTGTTATGTTACCTAACACACAGACAGGTAACTGAAACATGTTATGTTACCTAACACACAGACAGGTAACTGAAACATGTTATGTTACCTAACACACAGACAGGTAACTGAAACATGTTATGTTACCTAACACACAGACAGGTAACTGAAACATGTTGTTACGTTACCTAACACACAGACAGGTAACTGAAACATGTTGTTACGTTACCTAACACACAGACAGGTAACTGAAACATGTTATGTTACCTAACACACAGACAGGTAACTGAAACATGTTATGTTACCTAACACACAGACAGGTAACTGAAACATGTTATGTTACCTAACACACAGACAGGTAACTGAAACATGTTGTTACGTTACCTAACACACAGACAGGTAACTGAAACGTTGTTATTATGTTACCTAACACACAGACAGGTAACTGAAACGTTGTTATTATGTTACCTAACACATATTGTAGGAACTTTCACTGTTTGTTGAGTAGGATTTAGCTTTCCATCTCTCCCTTCCTGGTTCTCTCTCCCTTCCTGGTTCTCTCTCCCTCCCTGGTTCTCTCTTCTTCTCCGGTTCTCTCTTCTTCTCCGGTTCTCTCTTCCTCTCTGGTTCTCTCTCCCTCCTGGTTCTCTCTCCCTCTCTGGTTCTCTCTCCCTCTCTGGTTCTCTCTCCCTCTCTGGTTCTCTCTCCCTCTCTGGTTCTCTCTTCCTCCCCGGTTCTCTCTCCCTCCCTGGTTCTCTCTTCCTCTCGGGTTCTCTCTTCCTTACCGGTTCTCTCTTTCCTTCCTCTCTTCTTGTTCAACACACACACACACGGATACACACACACTCTGTCCCCTACCTGATCTGCATGCCCTTCCTACAGGAGCACATGTCTTTGCGTAGCAGGATGTTGTTGAGTGTGTCCGCACCCACCAGGAAGGAGGTCTGTTTCACAGCCTGTTGGACAACACACATACACACAGTTAGATGAGTTTAATATAAACTGGAAATGACACAGGTCCAAGAATCAATTCCTGTGAAACACCACAATTGATCCCAAGAGGGAGTTTACTCCTTTCCTTTCCAGATACACACACACACACACACACACAAACAAACAAAGACACACACAAACATACACACACACTGACCCCCCCACCCCTACTTGTCTGACCCCCATCACCACTAGTCTGAACCGCCCCCCCACCTACCTCTGACCCCCCCCTTTCCCCACCTGTCTGACCCCATCCTCATCTGACCTTCGACCCCCGGTCTGACCCCCCCCACCTGTCTGACCAGCCCCTCCTCCATGCCGTGCTGACTCATAGTGCTGTGGTACAGACTGAGCTGCTGGAAGAGAGAGTAGATGGTGCAGACCTCCTGGTCCTCATAGATGCTGCTGGAACGCTTACGGAAACCTGTAGGCTTCATACTAGAGATGTCCTGGAGACTCTCGTGCTCCAGCATACAGGGAATTGGAGGAAAACAGAGACGCGTAAACACACTCATTACATAGAACAGGTATGAATAGACGAATGATTGAAACACTTTATTTATGACCTTTAAATATAATCATCTTGAGGATAGAAATAATTTATTGTAAACAGATATTTAATGGATTGGAAAGTGACTACACATCAATGTACATCATATCAATGATTATCTTATGCGAGAAAACCTACCGATCATAGGCATAAGAGCCTTCTCCATAACAGATATAAACTGGTGGTAGATACGGATGGACAGATCACTGAAGGTCTGTCTGTGTTCAGACAAGTTGTTATCTTATGAGAGTAACCTACCGATCATGGGTATAAGAGTCTTCTCCATAACAGATATAAACTGGTGGTAGATACGGATGGCCAGATCACTGAAGATCTGTCTATGTTCAGACAAGTCAAAGTTCTGCAAGCAGTTCTTCTTCTGACGCGGAGAGTTCTGTTTCATAAACTCCTACGACAAAGAAGAAATAACATCAGATACAGAATGGGAAGATGGAGAAGAAGAAGAATGTATATATTTACTTCATAGGGGCCGGCAGCGTAGCCTAGTGGTTAGAGTGTTGGACTTGTAACTGAAACGGTTGCAAGATAGAATCCCCCCGAGCTGACAAGGTAAAAATCTGTCGTTCTGCCCCTGAACAGGCAGTTAAGCCCACTGTTCCCCGGTAGGCCATCGTTGAAAATAAGATTTTGTTCTTAACTGACTTGCCTAGTTAAATAAAATAAAAATACAAATTTAAAACACTGAATTTGTAAATAATAATTTGTTCTTAACTAAAAACATATATATTAAAATAAAAACACTGTACAAAATAATGAGTGGAATAGAATTGACTCCTTAATCTCAATTACAATCTCTGTGTCGAACACAAACAATAAGGATCTCTGTGGATGGTGATGGTGTGACGCTAGAAAAAAACATCCCACCTCTTCTCCACTGTACTGCTTCAGGCAGCTGAGAATGTGATACGTGTTGGACAGCCAGAACGATAGCAACTCAAAGTCTTCTTGGTGATCCTGAGACAGGTAACAAATAACAACAACAACAAAACTATTAACAACCACAATAACGTTGAGAGTGTGAGCGCTGAGAGAATGAGCATGTCATTATAAACAAGGTCGATCATTCCTCCAAGGGAGGAAGAAGAACAAGAAAAAGAAGAACAATAACAAGTAGAAAAAGAACAAGAACAAGAAAAATAACAAGAAGAAGAACAAGTAGAAAAAGAAGAACAAGAAAAATAACAAGAAGAAGAACAAGAAAAATAACAAGAAGAAGAACAAGAAAAATAACAAGAAGAAGAACAAGAAAAATAACAAGAAGAACAAGTAGAAAAAGAAGAAGAAACTCAGTATTTGTAGAGATTTCAAGATGTCAGCACAGACAGTAGGATTGTCAAAACATTGCCACAGCTTACCGTGATGACCTTTTTAACCCCACTGATGATGGCGTTCATGAGAGACTTGAGCTTGGCTCCATCGTTAAGGTAGTCAGCGTGCCGGACACACATGAAGAGAAGCTGAGCAGCCATTCCGGGGATCATGTTAACCCCTCTGGGCTTCAGGTCTGACAGGAGAGTAGAGGTCAGTTACAAACATGAGCCAGTTTAATGGACACACATGAAGAGAAACTGGGCAGCCATGTTGGGGATCATGTTAACCAGTACTCCTCTGGGCTTCAGGTCTGACACGAGGATAGGACAGTGCCATGTTCATTAGAACACAACGGAAAACGTTTTACAACAGAAAATTAACACTTGTGTTTTTTATTAGACAAAGTCCAGATAGCCCCTCCCTGTTTCAGTCTTTCTTCCATTTGGTGCCTAATGAACATAACCCAGCTTAGACATGAGCCAAACATCGGGAAGGGAAAGGAGGATACCTAGTCAGTTGTACAACTGAATGTATTCAACCAAAATGTGTCTTCTGCATTTAACCCAACCCCTCTGAATCAGAGAGATGTGGAGAGGGCTGCACACTATCTGTCGAGAGAGCTAGTTGTTTGGTCATCGAAGTTCTATTTTCTTAGGCCATGTAGTCTTGTGTGGTCATGTGACAGCAATACAAACCGTGTCAACTCCAACAGTAAAAACACCAGCACTAATAACTCCATCAACCACAGTTGTACCCAGAATGACGTATTGAATGAGCTTGGCTTCATCCTCCCTCTTGTATTCCAACATGCCAAGGTATTCGTTGGTAATAGTGGGCGCTGGTGTTTGATTGGCTGAGGAAGAAAACACATGAAATGAAATACAGGAAATGAGTGGAGAGCTGAGAATCAACTGTGATAAAATGTAGATGACTTGTTGCAATCATGTTACCTTCCTCGGATGTTTGAAGGCTCTTGATTTGGTTCCGCAGCTTCCTTATCAACCTGTCCTTCATGTCGAGCTGCTCTTCAAAGTCCTGGAATAACATTTAAGTATCATAAGGAGAGAATTGCAAGTGAATTACACGCACACACATTGGGGCGCACGACCCCCCCCCCCCACACACACACACACCACCCCACACACACACACTCACCATGTTCTCTGCAGTGAGTCGTGATGCCTCCTGACTGAATCTGGCCTTGGCCTCGTTCTCTGTGTTCTTCTGCTTCCTGAGCACCTCCTCCATCTCCTCCTCCTCTCTCTTCACTTCCTCCTTCTCTCTCTCCACCTCCTCCTTCTCCCTCTCCACCTCCTCCTTCTCCCGCTCCACCTCCTCCTTCTCCCGCTCCACCTCCTCCTTCTCCCGCTCCACCTCCTCCTTCTCCCGCTCCACCTCCTCCTTCTCTCTCTCCACCTCCTCCTTCTCCCTCTCCACCTCCTCCTTCTCCCTCTCCACCTCCTCCTTCTCCCTCTCCACCTCCTCCTTCTCCCGCTCCACCTCCTCCTTCTCCCGCTCCACCTCCTCCTTCTCCTGCTCCACCTCCTCCTTCTCCCGCTCCACTTCCTCCTTCTCCCTCTCCACCTTCTCTGTCTCCACCTCCTCCTTCTCTCTCCACTTCCTCCTTCTCCCTCTCCACTTCCTCCTTCTCCCTCTCCACTTCCTCCTTCTCCCTCTCCACTTCCTCCTTCTCTGTCTTCACCTCCTCCTTCTCCCTCTCCACCTCCTCCTTCTCTGTCTTCACCACCTCCTTCTCCCTCTCCACCTCCTCCTTCTCTCTCTCCACTTCCTCCTTCTCTCTCTCCACCTCCTCCTTCTCTCTTTCCACCTCCTCCTTCTCCCTCTCCACTTCCTGCTTCTCCCTCTCCACTTCCTCCTTCTCCCTCTCCACTTCCTCCTTCTCTCTCTCCACTTCCTGCTTCTCCCTCTCCACTTCCTGCTTCTCCCTCTCCACCTCCTCAGCATGCTCCTCCAACAGCCTGAACCCAAACACAGAGGTTAGATGTCAAGTATCCGGTTAGATTATCAATGACAGCTTTGATAGTGGTCGTTTGTGGCTAAGCTGATAACAGCCTGGTGCTAGCAATGTCACGATTGTGGATTTAATTCTTACAGGGATCACAAACATACTGAAGATGTATGTATTCACTTTAATGTAAGTCACTTTGGATAAAAAGCATCTGCCAAATGACATATTGTTATATGATTTCAGGGCTTGAGGATACCTGCTTTGGGAGCCTCCCTCTTCAACATTCATCTGAAGCTCTTTTGAAATCACCTCAATTTCTTCTAATAAAAAGGAGATAAATGATGGGAATTGACTGAATAACAATGTGATTGAGTCCAAACGTCTAGATCTAAGTATTGGTATTTTTTTGATATTTTATTAGGATCCCCATTAGCTGTTGCAAAAGTAGCAGCTACTCTTCCTGGGGTCCACACAGAACATGAAACATAATACAGAATTACATAATACAGAACATCATTAGACAAGACCAGCTCAAGGACAGAACTACATACATTTGAAGTGATGGTGTAGTGTACTGTATCTACCGGTCATCTTTCTGGCCTGCACCTCCAGTTGAACTTCCAGCTCTTGTTTATGTCGTTGTAGCTCTGACAGCTGCTTCTTCAGCTCAGGTATGGCCATGTTTTCAGTGTTGAGCCTGGCCACCTCCTGACTGTTGCTGTCGTTGACAGATGTTTTCTCCCGGAACAGTTTCTGCAGCTGATTGTTTTGGTTCTGCAGGTGTTCCACCTTCAACGTCAGTGCCTCCATCTGGCTTTCATAACCCTCCTTCTGTTCCTGCTGGTGTCTCTCCAGCACTCTGCCGGCAGAGGAAACAATCAACCTTATTCACTAGCCTGGATTTTGAACAATCATGGCCGAAGTGTGAATAAGGTCTGTTATTCACACGGACACAGACCAGTCAGCTGGATCCGTACAGTGATAATAAGGATATGTGTGACACTTAGCAGACGTTTTTATCCAAAGATACTTCTAGTACAGTGAGTACATTTGGGAGAATTTAACCCACAAACGTTACACTGCTAGCGTCACGCTCTTACCGACTGAATCACACAGGACCATTATTGGTCAGCATCTTTTAGTTCAGTGTTTCCTAACTACAAGTCCTCCAGTACCTCCAAAATAACATATGTTTGTTGTAAACCCAGCTAAGCACACCTGATTCTACTTGTCTGGGGGCTACACCAAAAATGTGTGCTGTTGGAGGTACTGCAGGACCAGGGTTGGGCTGTTGGGGGTACTGGAGGACCAGGGTTGGGCTGTTGGGGGTACTGGAGGACCAGGGTTGGTCTGTTGGGGGTACTGGAGGACCAGGGTTGGTCTGTTGGGGGTACTGGAGGACCGGAGTTGGGCTGTTAGGGGTACTGGAGAACCGGAGTTGGCTGTTGGGGGTGCTGGAGGACTGGGGTTGGGCTGTTGGGGGTACTGTAGGACCAGGGTTGGGCTGTTGGTGGGACTGGAGGACTGGAGTTGGGCTGTTGGGGGTACTGGGGTTGGCTGTTGGGGGTACTGGAGGACTGGGGTTGGGCTGTTGGTGGGACTGGAGGACTGGAGTTGGGTTGTTGGGGGTACTGGAGAACCGGAGTTGGCTGTTGGGGGTACTGGAGGACTGGAGTTGGGCTGTTGGGGGTACTGGAGAACCGGAGATGTCTGTTGGGGGTATTGGAGGACTGGATTTGGCTGTTGGGGGTACTGTAGGACCAGGTTTGCGCAGTTGGTGGGACTGGAGGACTGGAGTTGGGCTGTTGAGGGTACTGGAGGACTGGAGATGGGCTGTTGGGGGAACTGGAGGACCTGGGTTGGGCTGTTGGTGGGACTGGAGGATTGGGGTTGGGCTATTGGGGGGACTGGAGGACTGGAGTTGGGCTGTAGGGGGGACTGGAGGACTGGGGTTGGGCTGTTGGGGGGGGGGGGACTGGAGGACTGGGGTTGGGCTGTTGGGGGGACTGGAGGACTGGGGTTGGGCTGTTGGGGGGACTGGAGGACCGGAGTTGGGCTGTTGGGGGGACTGGAGGACCGGAGTTGGGCTGTTGGGGGGACTGGAGGACCGGAGTTGGGCTGTTGGGGGGACTGGAGGACCGGAGGTGGGCTGTTGGGGGGACTGGAGGACCGGAGTTGGGCTGTTGGGGGTACTGGAGGACTGGGGTTGGGCTGTTGGGGGGACTGGAGGACTGGGGTTGGGCTGTTGGGGGGACTGGAGGACTGGGGTTGGGCTGTTGGGGGGACTGGAGGACCGGAGTTGGCTGTTGGGGGGACTGGAGGACTGGGGTTGGGCTGTTGGGGGGACTGGATGACTGGGGTTGGGCTGTTGGGGGGACTGGAGGACCGGAGTTGGCTGTTGGGGGGACTGGAGGACTGGGGTTGGGCTGTTGGGGGGACTGGATGACTGGGGTTGGGCTGTTGGGGGGACTGGAGGACCGGAGTTGGCTGTTGGGGGGACTGGAGGACCGGAGTTGGCTGTTGTGGGGACTGGAGGGCCGGAGTTGGCTGTTGGAGGGACTGGAGGACTGGGGTTGGAAAACACTGCCTTAGTTAGCTAAACAAGTAGCATACTTTAGTCAGTAAATGTACAGGTGTTGTCTCAAACCTGGTAGCTTTCTGCAGTCCATCAAATGCAGTCGACAAATTCCCAACTTCATAGATCTGGTCTGGACTGTCGGAGGTCAACCTTTCAACGAAAACATGTGTAATGCTTAAAGCTGAAGTGAACTTTTCTTCTCACACATTTGAGGAAATGCATAATGCCATTAGACTACCTGGAAATGACCTCCTCTTCAACCATGCCACAAAGAAGTTGTCTTGTGATCACACTCATCTTGGCTGTACGGAGAGAGCCACAAACAATCATGTATGAGAAGTGACAACAAAATCATCTGGATTTGTAGAAGCATTCATCAATCCACATAAAGACACTGTTGGCATGAATAGAAACATACCCATAACACTATACATTACAGAGAGTATTTCTTTAAGCAATAAAGTCTGAGGAGGTGTGGTATATGGCCAATATACCACGGCTAAGGGCTGTTCTTAAGCACGACGCAATGCGGAGTGCCTGGATACAGCCCTATATTAGCCATATATCACAAACCCTCGAGGTGCCTTATTGCTATTATAAACTGGTTACCAATGTCATTAGAGCAGTAAAAATAAATGTTTAGTCATACCCGTGGTATACGGTCTGATGTACCATGGCTGTCAGCCAATCAGCATTCAGGGCTGGAACCACCCAGTTTTATAATATAATATAGAAAGCTACCTCTGGCCTGTTCTGACTGATTCTTCATCTTCCTGCCCAGATCATCTCTCTGGGTCTGCAGGTTGTGAAGATCTTTACGTAACTCGGGTATCGCCTGGAAAGAGAAACACAGTTGCTACCTAAAAAAAAAGGCCATCTTCAAAATAAGAATGGATTCTAAGCCTCTGCTCACCAATATTAGATCCTTTTCTTAAGAACTATAATTTGTAAGAAGATGAATGCCTCCAGTGTATAATCAGTCCATTAACCATTCACCCTGCGGCCTCACCTTGACCTGCTTGGTGAGCTGTACGACCTTTGAACCCTCACCTTGACGATGCTTTTAGCCCTCACTCTGAAAATTGATGGTTGATTCATTAAACCAAAACATGGTTGTTAAAAACCCTTGGTGTTACCTTTGACCCCGGCCTAACTGTTGACAACCACATAAAAAAACATATTCAAAACAGCATTCTTCCATCTCAGAATTACACACTTCATCTCTCAGCCAGATGCCGAAAAACTGGTCCATGCATTTGTCTCATCTAGGCTAGACTACTGTAATGCCCTGCTCTCCAGCTGTTCAGTCTCTACTATCATCTAGGCTAGACTACTGTAATGCCCTGCTGTCCAGCTGTTCAGTCTCTACTATCATCTAGGCTAGACTACTGTAATGCCCTGCAGTCCAGCTGCTCAGTCTCTACTATCATCTAGGCTAGACTACTGTAATGCCCTGCTGTCCAGCTGCTCAGTCTCTACTATCATCTAGGCTAGACTACTGTAATGCCCTGCTGTCCAGCTGCTCAGTCTCTACTATCATCTAGGCTAGACTACTGTAATGCCCTGCTGTCCAGCTGCTCAGTCTCTACTATCATCTAGGCTAGACTACTGTAATCCCCTCCTCTCCAACTGCTCAGTCTCTACTATCATCTAGGCTAGACTACTGTAATGCCCTGCTGTCCAGCTGCTCAGTCTCTACTATCATCTAGGCTAGACTACTGTAATGCCCTGCTGTCCAGCTGCTCAGTCTCTACTATCATCTAGGCTAGACTACTGTAATGCCCTGCTGTCCAGCTGCTCAGTCTCTACTATCATCTAGGCTAGACTACTGGAATGCCCTGCTGTCCAGCTGCTCAGTCTCTACTATCATCTAGGCTAGACTACTGTAATGCCCTGCTGTCCAGCTGCTCAGTCTCTACTATCATCTAGGCTAGACTACTGTAATGCCCTGCTGTCCAGCTGTTCAGTCTCTACTATCATCTAGGCTAGACTACTGTAATGCCCTGCAGTCCAGCTGCTCAGTCTCTACTATCATCTAGGCCTGACTACTGTAATGCCCTGCTGTCCAGCTGCTCAGTCTCTACTATCATCTAGGCTAGACTACTGTAATGCCCTCCTCTCCAGCTGCTCAGTCTCTACTATGAACTAGGCTAGACTACTGTAATGCCCTCCTCTCCAGCTGCTCAGTCTCTACTATCAACTAGGCAAGACTACTGTAATGCCCTCCAGTCCAGAACACAAGATGGCACACAAGATGGCGCCGATCGAGATGGCAGCTTCGCTTCCTTAGGAAACTGTGCAGTATTTTGTTTTTTTTAAGTATTATTTCTTACATTGTTAGCCCAGAAAACCTTAAGTGTTATTACATACAGCCGCAAAGAACTATTGGATATCAGAGAGATGTCAACTTACCAGCACAACCAGCACTACGACCAGTAATACAACTTTCCCAAAGCAGATCCTTTGTCTGCACCTCCCAGTGCATTTGAACTGATTCCAGAGGCCGACCCAAAACAACACCGTAGGAGGAGATGCTGCCGGAGTGGTTTTCTAGTGAGGTTTCGGAGGCGCGCACACCACCCACCACTTCCGAGTATATTACTCGCTAATGTTCAGTCCCTAATTAACAATGTCGACTAAATTAGGGCAAGAGTTGCTTTCCAAAGAGATATCCAGGATTGTAACATACTCTGTTTCACGGAAACATGGCTAGTCAAGAGCATCAATGTAACAGCTTTGCTTTTGTCCCTCTCCTCGCCCCTACCTGGGCTCGAACCAGGGACCCTCTGCACATATCAACAACTGCCTCCCACAAAGCATCGCTACCCATCGCTCAACAAAAGCCACGGCCCTTGCAGAGCAAGAGGAACAACTACTTCAAGGTCTCAGAGCGAGTGACGTCACCGATTGAAACGCTATTTAGCGCGCACCCCACTAACTAGCTATCCATTTCACACCTGTTATATGGGGGTGTATGCTTCATGATTAACGACTCACTGTGTAATTGTAACAACATACACAAACTCAAGTCCTTTTGTTCACCTGACCAAGAATTCCTCACAATCAAATGCTGACCGTATTATCTCCCAAGAGAACTCTCCTCGGTTATCGTCACAGCCGTGTATATCCCCCAGCAAGCGGATACCAAGACGGCCATCAAAAAACTTCACTGGACTTATGCAAACTGGAAACCATATATCCTGAGGCTGCATTTTATTGTAGGTGGGGAATTTAACAAAGCTAATCTGAGAATAAGGCTACCTAAATTCAATCAGCATATCGATTGCAGTATACGAGAGAGTAACACACTCGACCACTGCTACTCTAACTTCCGTGATGCATTCAAGGTCCTCCTCTGGCCTCCTTTTGGCAAATCTGACCATGACTCCATCTTGTTGCTCCCCTTCTATAGGCAGAAACTAAAACAGGAAGCTCTATCTAATGCTGGTCTGACCAATCGGATTCCACGCATCAAGATTGATTCGATCACGTGGACTGGGATATGTTCCGGGTAGCCTCAGACAATAACATTGACCTATACAGTACGCTGACTCGGTGAGCAAGTGTATAGGAGATGTTGTACCCACTGTGACTACTAAAACCTTCCTTAACCAGAAACCGTGGATTGATGGCAGCATTCGCGCAAAACTGAAAGCACGTCCCGCCGCATTTAATCATGGCAAGGCGACTGGAAACATGACTGTATACAAACAGTGTAGTTATTCCCTCCGTAAGGCAATCAAACAAGCAAAGCGTCAGTATAGAGACACAGTGGAGTTGCAATTCAACGGCTCAAACATGAGACGTATGTGGCAGGGTCTACAGTCAATCACGGATTACAAAAAGAAAACCAGCCCCGTCGCGGACATCGACGTCTTGCTCCCAGACAAATTAAATAACTTCTTTGCGCGCTTTGAGGACAATACAGTGCCACCGACACGGCCCGCTACCAAAGCCTGTGGGCTCTTCTTCTCTGTGGCCGACGTGAGTAAAACATTTAAACGTGTTAACCCTTGCAGGGCTGCCAGCCCAGACGGCATCCCCAGCCGCGTCTTCAGAGCATGCGCAGACCAGCTGGCTGGTGTGTTTACGGACATATTCAATCAATCCCTATCCCAGCCTGCTGTTCCCACATGCTTCAAGATGGCCACCATTGTTCCTGTTCCCAAGAAAGCTAAGGTAACTGAACTAAATGACTATCGCCCCGTAGCACTCACTTATGTCATCATGAAGTGCTTTGAGATACTAGTCAAGGATCATATCACCTCCACCCTACCTGACACCCTAGACCCACTCCAATTTGCTTACCGCCCCAATAGGTCCACAGATGATTCAATCGCCATCACACCGCACACTGCACACTGCCCTATCCCATCTGGACTAATTTAGATATATTTTGTCATCGTTGTTTTAATGTCAGTGTGTTGCGATTCTAAATGCACTTTCAATCAAGTTTGATTTAATTTGAACCTTTACCCTTACCTTGACATGCTTGGTAAGCTGTATGACCTTTGAACCCTCACCTTGACATGCTTGGAAAGCTGCACGACCTTTGAACCCTCACCGTGATGTGCTTGGTGAGCTGTATGACCTATGAACCCTTACCGTGGCGTGCTTGGTAAGCTGCATGACCTTTGAACCCTCACCGTGATGTGCTTGGTAAACTGTATGACCTTTGAACCCTTACCTTGACATGCATGGTAAGTTGTATGACCTTTGAACCCTTACCTTGACATGCTTGGTAAACTGTATGGCCTTTGAACCCTCACCTTGACGTGCTTGGAAAGCTGTATGACCTTTGAACCCTCACCTTGACGTGCTTGGTAAGCTGTATGACTTTTGAACCCTCACCTTGACGTGCTTGGTAAACTGTATGACCTATTGTGACGACCCTCCCACTCTGTCTGCCGTATTCTCTTTGTTCTTGTTTCCTTATTAGGATGCCGGTGGGCGGAGTTGGGAGGGTCGTCAGCTACATGGGAAACACCTGGGCCGCTGTGTCATAGAATAAACACACCACTTCCTCATTCATGGAGGTGACTCTCTCCATGCAGACACCTTTATAGATTGTGTTGTGTATCTTGGTGGCCTTTTGGTTGTTTGCTTTGGCACCTTTCAACACCCTGCATTATCACATTCATGCAAAACACTCACTTACACTACTGATTACTGATTACACACACCACTGTATATTGTACTTAGTTTATTTTATTTAATAAATATATGTTTTGTTATTCCTTATCTCCACGTTGTCTCCCTTTTGTTACGGGCTTTGAGCCGGTTTGTGACACCTATGAAGCCTCACCTTGACATGATTGGTAAGCTGTATGACCTATGAACCCTCACCGTGACGTGCTTGATGAGCTGTACGACCTATGAACCCTCACCTTGACGTGCCTGGTGAGCTGTATGACCTTTGAACCCTCACCTTGACGTGCCTGGTGAGCTGTATGACCTGGTCCTGTAGATCAGTGTGGACCTGCGCCTCCTCCTCTGTCTGTCTCTGTAGGCCAACTCTCTCCTCCTTCAGCCTCCTGTTCTCCTTCCTCAGAACCTCCACCTCCTTCTCATGGTCCTCCTTCTGCAGGTCAAGGTTGTTCTCTGCAATCCTGAGAAAAAAAACTAGATCAATCTTGTGCCCATTTCACACTATTGTGCCAACCTCAACCATACTGGACTGGTGCTGACCTGAACCATACTGTACTGGACCTGAACCACACTAGACTGGACCTGAACCACACTAGACTGGTGCTGACCTGAACCATACTGTACTGGACCTGAACCACACTAGACTGGACCTGAACCACACTGGACCGGTCCTGACCTGAACCATACTGTACTGGACCTGAACCATACTGTACTGGACCTGAACCATACTGGACTTGTGCTGACCTGAACCATACTGTACTGGACCTGAACCACACTGTACTGGACCTGAACCACACTGGACTGGTGCTGACCTGAACCATACTGTACTGGACCTGAACCACACTAGACTGGACCTGAACCACACTGGACCGGTCCTGACCTGAACCATACTGTACTGGACCTGAACCACACTGGACTGGTGCTGACCTGAACCATACTGTACTGGACCTGAACCATACTGTACTGGACCTGAACCATACTGGACTTGTGCTGACCTGAACCATACCGTACTGTAGTAGTTCCTGTTGTAGTAGTACCTGTTGTAGTAGTATGTGTCTGTTGTAGTAGTACCTGTTGTAGTAGTACCTGTCTGCTGTAGTAGTACCTGCAGTAGTAGTAGTACCTGTCTGCTGTAGTAGTACCTGTTGTAGTAGTATCTGCTGTAGTAGTACCTGCTGTAGTAGTAGTACCTGTCTGCTGTAGTAGTACCTGTTGTAGTAGTATCTGCTGTAGTAGTACCTGTCTGCTGTAGTTGTACCTGCTGTGGTAGTACCTGCTGTAGTAGTACCTGCTGTAGTAGTAGTACCTGTCTGCTGTAGTAGAACCTGTCTGCTGTATTAGTACCTGTTGTAGTAGTACCTGTCTGCTGTAGTAGTACCTGTCTGCTGTAGTAGTACCTGTTGTAGTAGTACCTTTCTGCTGTAGTAATACCTGCTGTAGTAGTACCTGCTGTAGTAGTACCTGCTGTAGTAGTACCTGTTGTAGTAGTACCTGTTGTAGTAGTACCTGCTGTAGTAGTACCATACCTGCCTGTTGTAGTAGTACCTGTCTGCTGTAGTAGTACCTGTCTGCTGTAGTAGTACCTGCTGTACTAGTACCTGCTGTAGTAGTACCTGTCTGCTGTAGTAGTACCTGTCTGCTGTAGTAGTACCTGTCTGCTGTAGTAGTACCTGCTGTAATGGGGGGGGGGGGGCTCAAAAAAAAGTGTAAACTAGCCATTTATTTCCCTTTATAGTTTATTTGTCAAAGCATGACCTTCATCACATACTAATTATTTTCCAACGGTTGCTTTTTTTGTGTCAGCAATTAGACATTGATCTAGTTACCCCCTAGTACCCTAAAATTGTCAGCAAGATGCATCAATTAATGTAGGCCTAATCAATAGCTAAACGTCATTATTATTTTTGTTTTTTCCATTCAACAAATGGCGCATGTATACATGCAGTTTGGATGCTGGAATTGTTTTGGAATAGACGAACATGCACAGGTAGTCTACTTTTTGAAGTGATTTGGATGACAATCCTAGTAAAATATCATAACTGGTTGTGGTCATTAAAATGTCATTATTTTTACCGTTTAAATTCCGTCTTATTATTAGGCCCATAAAAAAATGTACGTGCACGCAACAACCCCGAACATCATGGTGTAATTCGCACTCTTGCTTGCTAATGTCTGTATAAACCATTTATAGGCTACTTGCTCAGCCCACAAATGACTGCAGGGAAAAGGGACACACACAGGTACAGACATGCTAACACACGCACACACGCACTCTACACACACGTACACGTGGATTTTGCGTTGTAAATATGTGGTAGTAGCACACAAATGTTTTGTTATTGTATATAACTGCCTGAATGTTGCTGGACCCCAGGAATTGGGTTCCTTAATAAATACAAATATTACGAAGATAGAATATCTACAATGGCTGGTGATTTTAACGACCCTGGGTTTATAAGCGCGGATATCGACTCTGCCGCATGAGCATGCGGCACAGTCGATAGCGCGCAGGACTTTGGGCTAGGTTCAGGGTTCGAGACCTGCTCCCTGCAGTTTCATTTATGGTGTCAGAAGTGACCGGACCTTGCATTCACGACAGTGCGTGTGTCTGCTCCCTTGTTGTTTCATTACAATATACACGCATCATTCGCTTTCCTCTCTCTCTCTCTCTGACTCACTCACATAATACCGGAAGCTAAAAAAATAAGGCTTTTACAATCTATGTGTTGTGATAATTACGTTGTTTGCTCTAGAACCTGTTAGTTCATATGCCTTGACAACGTGAAATATAGGCCTAAAGGCTGAGACAATAAGAATAATAAATTCGACTACACCTTTGTATCAACAGGGTAGCCTAGTGGTTTAGAGTCTAACCAAAAAGTTGGAAGTTCAAATCCCCGAGCTGACAAGGTACAAATCTCTCGTTCTGCCCCTGAACAGGCAGTTAACCCACTGTTCCTAGGCCGTCATTGAAAATAAGAATTTGTTAACTTAACTGACTTGCCTAGTTAAATAAAGGTAAAAAAAAAAAAACTGCCCAGTGAAACTCCATGAGCCACTGCGTGGTCAAAGTGTAGCACATGGGGAGGCAAAAGGTTGCGAGTTCACCGCAAGTATATGGCACAAATCCGCAAGCAGCGTGACATCCTTTACACAAGCAAGTTAATGTTTCCGACAATTTCGGATTTAGAACCACAGGGAGTTAGCGCAAGTCACAAATAAAGCGGTGCCTTCGCTATTCCAGCACCATTTTAACTTCAACATTTAGTCTAACCAACTATCCTTAGATACAGTGACAACTAAAATGCTCGCTGGCTTCCGGTGGATTTAACGCTATGGGCGACAACAGTGTCATACTGTTTTTGACCCGACATAATTGGACAGATGGGCTACACATACTGAGACAGAGGGAGACGCTGTTTCGTTCGTTCGGATGCTTTCCCCGGTGAGATACATTCAGCAGAGGTGTGCGGAGTAGTCTGACAAAAATAGTATTCTAACGGATATGGGTAATTTTCTGGATACGATTATGATCCGAGTATTTTTTTGTAATTATCCGTGATCGGGAAAAATATATTTTCGGGTACGAGCAAGCGTCTCTCATGTCAGTCACAGTTTATAAACCATACTGTCCTGTCTTTGAGTGAGTCGTTGTGCGGTCTAAATAACTCCATTTGCCTGTCTGTAAAGAAAAGGGCGGGCTGTACGTTGATCCTGTTTCTCTGATTGGATAGAGAGAAGCTAAAGTTCTTTCCATTCTCTTTCATAATTTCACCTGGTCACGTTTCCTTGTATGTTTTCGGTCTGATAATTTACTGTATGTAGATAGCTACTAGCTTGTTAGCATCGTCTGACACCATTCGCATGCTTCGCAGTGTCAGTGCCCTGAGGTATCTGCTGGAGTCAGACTATTGGATTATCATGTCAATCAAAATTATTCCTAATTTTCACCTCCTACAAATGAATATGTAAACCAAAAAGAACCAGTGGCGATTTTAGCATGTAAATCTTGGTGGGGCAAACCCGACAAAAAAAATGGGAGATGCATGCCAACAATGCCACTACACAATACATTAATTGCACTATAACGGTGACAAACGGTGCCCTCAAACTGTTAGTGCCTACATAAAGCTGTCCCAACAGCAGAGTTCCAACACCTTACCACTGCTACACCTGGTTATCAGCAGAGCCTTGTAGTCTGGCAGTGAAACAGTTCAGTCAGCTTCATTTACTGCCTTAAAGAAAACAGCTGATATGGCTGACTTGCTTAGTCAAAATGTGGTTTCTACTGACAATTGAGATGTACAAACTATGGCATAAGGGGACGGACGATAAGCAGATAAGAGGCAAACCGTAATTTCGATTAAGACGTTAATGAGCGAGCTAGGACGGATGTAGTCGATATAACTACTTGTTCAGCACTTTTTAAAATGTACAGCGAGAGAATTCAGAACATGGGCCGTTCTTACAGTATTCTCCCTGTACACCAAGTCAGAACCGTAGCATAAATAAAAGGGGGCGTATAAGCAAACAATGAACGCTCTGACAATATTCAATGATTACATTTCTATAAAACAGGTTATAGGATACATGTGCACCACCAAGTCAGAACAGTAGACGAAATTAAGAGGGGGAAATAGACTAAATTATTAGGGTGATGCACATGGCTACTAAAAGCTTACTACACAACATACACTTAGTATTACTTTCTTTACTAGAGTATACATATCTCCCTGGCATATTACATGATTTATGCAGTATCATACAAGACATTTTTGGACTCACCTTGTTGTGCTGTGCTCACTTGAACAGGAAGGTGGCGCGGCGGTCCTTCGTGGGCAAACTTTGACATCAAAGTCTGTCATTCTCTGGATTTTTGGTGCTTTCAAGACAACTGGGAAGTCTGAAAGAAAAACGTGATGAAGTGATCCATGATGATGACTGCTAGCTTAGATTTTGAAAGTACGATGATCAGTCCAATCAAAGCTACTGTAGATAAAACGTAATTTGACGTCATTTTATGTGGCGAATGATCTTGGGCCTTCTTGGATGGGCACTTCTATTGTAACTTTATTGCAGCATCCAAGGGGCTTGAATGTTCGATCTCTACCCTTAGATTTGGCGGTGACGCAGTGTCCCCCATGAGTGACAGAACACTGAGCCAATCACAGCGAAAACTAGAGAACATGACCAACCCCTACACTCCGTATTTTCCACTGGCTGCACCACCACCACAGAAAACACTGAGCTAGACTGAAACACCTACATTTGAGCTGCCTTACCTTACTCAAGAAAGCAAAAAATACACCATTTTTGTATGCGGCTTTATTAAACTCAATGATTCATTTTTTGTATTTTTTATGTTTTTTTATTTTATTGTTTGCAAACTGATGGGGACATTTATTAATGCCAAGATAACATGCTAAACAGGTGGGGATCTGCCCTGAATGACAGGTCGCCACTGAAAACAACTATATTTTGGTAGTGATGTTGTCCGAAAAAAATATGGCCCAGATTTGTCAAGTAGATAAAATAAAATCAGCCCTTGAAGATCCATGACATTTGAACAGTTCAGTTTAGAAAAACAGCCAACAACGTGGGCTACTGGATGAATCAACATGCATAATCAAAAGAACGAGGCTTGTCGTAAAAATGGCATATAAAACATTTGAAAAAAAGGTCCAGACAAAGCTATTGTGCAAAACTATTTATTTACAAAACAGAAACAAACAAAAAAATGGCATAACGTGACAGTCAATGCACATGCACACCCTTCAGATCAACATTTCATTTAAGTGAGTTGCTTGACGATTAAACCTAAATGACTTGAGTATCAGATAGTGGCAGGCAGGCATTCCTGGGCTAGGTTCAGAGGTCGTATGAGAAGGGCATCTTATTCCCTATGTAGTGCACTACTTTAGACCATGGCCCATAGCCAAATGGCACCCTATTCCCTATGTAGTGCACTTCTTTTGACCAGGGCCTATATATATATATAGGGAGCCATTTTAGACACAAGCCGAGATTCTCTCACTGGAGTGAATGGACAAATATTGCCCAAGAGTAAACTACGGCTCATAACTGTTAAGAGATGCATTGATTTTTATTTTATTTAACTAGGCAAGTCAGTTAAGAACAAATTCTTATTTACAATGATGGCCTACCCTGGCCAAAAATCGAACCCGGACGACGCCGGGCCAATTGTGCGCCGCCCAATGGGACTCCCAATCACGGCCGGTTGTGATACAGCCTGGATTCGAACCAGGGTGTCTGCACTGCCTTAGACCGCTACACCACTCGGGAGCCCCATATATACACATTATACATTCATAATATACAACAGCAGCCTTTTAAGGACTATAGGCGAGCCAATGCTGCAAATATTCATTGGAACATGACTAGCTAGCTAACAACAGCTACTGCGTGACACAGGCTATTTTCAATCAACGTATCAGAACATAGCGTCGGACATTGGAGAGGAAGAGGGCATAGCCTGATGGTCCCAGATCCGTTTGTGTTGGCTTGCCCCATTAGAGCTGACACTGGCAAGACAGCGTAAACAGATGTGTGACTGGGCTAGGAAGGCAGGGGTGGGATTAGAATTGTAATTACAAGGATAAAAATCAGATTGTTCTATATTATTACCTCATAATTGAAAATGTCGAATGGAATATATAGAAGGCAAAACATGTCTAAAATATTGACTTTGTCCTCTCAGATACATGGTGATAGGCTATATACGGTTTCAATCAGTCACCACAGTAGATATATAGGCCCTCTGGAGTACACTTTGCAAAAATATATATATTTCAACTTCTCATTTAAAACAGCTATCCGAGGACAGTGATCCTCCGGCAGCAATTTTCCTCAAGATTCTTTCTGCTTTCATTTTATGAAGTAGATCAGAAAGTATTTATTATTAATTAATTAATTATTTATTTATGTATTTCAGACCACTTACCTTCTTCCGCATTTTGTTAAAGCCTTATTCTAAAATGGATTATTAAATAGTGTCTCCCCCCTGATCAATCTACACACAATACCCAATAAAGACAAAGCAAAAATAGTTTGTTTTTTTTAGAAATGTATATAAGTATTCAGACCCTTTACTCAGTACTTTGTTGAAGCATCTTTTTCAGCTGACTACAGCCTTGAGTCTTCTTAGGTATGAAGCTACAAGTGTGGCACACGTGTAATCTGGGGAGTTTCTCCCATTCTTCTCTGCAGATCCTCTCAAGCTCTGTCAGGTTGGATTGGGAGCGTCACGACACAGCTATTTTCAGGTATATCCAGAGATGTTCGATCTGGTTCAAGTCCAGGCTCTGGCTGGGCCACTCACGGACATTCAGAGACTTGTCCCGAAGCCACTCCTGCTTTGTCTTGGCTGTATGCTTAGTGTAGTTGTCCTGTTGGAAGATGAACATTCGCCCCAGTCTGAAGTACTGGTCGCTCTGGAGCAGGTTTTCATCAAGGATCTCTCTGTACTTTGCTTCGTTCATCTTTCCCTCGGTCTGGCTAGTCTCCCAGTCCCTGCCGCTGAAAAACATTCCCACACCAGACGTGACGCTTGGCATTCCATCCCAAAGAGTTCAATCTTGGTTTCATCAGACCCGAGATAATCTTGTTTCTGATGGGCTGTCAGTCTTTAGGCAAACTCCAAGCAGGCTTTCATCTGCCTTTTACTGAGGAGTGGCTTCTGTCTGGCCCCTCTACCACAGAGGCCTGATTGATGGAGTGCTGCAGAGATGGTTGTCCTTTTGGAAGGTTCTCTCATCTCCACCGAGGAACTCTGGAGCTCTGTCAGAGTGACTATCGGGTTCTTGGTCACCTCCCTGACCAAAGCACTTCTCCCCCGATTGCTCAGTTTGGCCAGGTGGCCCTAGGTATTTTATTTAACTAGGCAAGTCAGATAAGAACAAATACTTATTTACAATGACGGCCAAACCGGGACGATGCTGGGACAATTGTGCGCCGCCCTATGGGACTCCCAATCACAGCCAGATGTGATTCAGCCTGGATTAGAACCAGGGACTGTAGTGACGCCTCTTGCATGGAGATGCAGTGCCTTAGACCGCTGCGCCACTCGGGTTCCAAACTTCTTCAATTTAAGAATGATGGAGGCCACTCTGTTCTTGAGGCCCTTCAATGCTGCAGAAATTGTTTGGTACCTTTCCCCAGATCTGTGCCTCGACACAATCCTGTCATGGAGCTCTCCAGAAAATTGTTTCAACCTCATGGCATGGTTTTGCTCTGACATGCACTTTCAACTGTGGGACATTATATAGACAGGTGTGTGCCTTTCCAAATCATGTCCAATCAATTGAATTTATAACAGATGGACTCCAATCAAGTTGTAGAAACATCTCAAGGATGATCAATGAAAACAGTATGCACCTGAGCTTAACTTATGTAAATAAGGTACTTCGGTTATTTTATTATACATTTGCAAAAGTTCTATAAACTCGTTTCCCCTTGTCATTATGGGGTATTGTGATGTCATTATGGGGTATTGTGATGTCATTATGGGGTATTGTGTGTAGATTGATGAGGACTTTTTAAAATCCATTTTAGAATAAGGCTGTAACGTAACAAAATGTGGGAAAGGGGAAGGGGTCTGAATACTTCCTGAATGCACTGTATGTAGAAGGCGCAGGAATGAAAGAAAGGGGCCAGAAGACAGAGGCCTAGTAGAGGTAATTGGCTCCCTAACCCTTACCAATTGCCACACCCCTATCCTTGGCTCCCTACCCCTTCCCCTTGGTTCTCTACCCCTTGGCTCTCTACCCCATAGCTCCCTACCCCTCTGCCCCGTGGCTCCCTATCCCTTCCTCTTGGTTCTCTACCCATGTCTCCCTACCCCCCCTACCTCTTCCCCTTGGGGCCCCCCCCCTACCTCTTCAATGTTTGAACAAATGTGAGGAATATGGAGGAAGGGCCAGCAAAATATGCAAAATATGCATGCATTGAAGGGTTAGTGCCAAGCGGTAGACATAGGGAACTAATTGAGACCGGCTCAGAGAGAGAACAAGAGCGAGCGATGGAATGGTAACAGAACAAAACAGTTCCAAGGTTCCTAGTTCCATGGTTCCTAGTTCCATGGTTCCTAGTTCCATCAACCCACTCAGCCAGCCAGTTTGCTAGCCACGATAGAGGGCTTCCTCTGGGGGATGTCCTGGGGTGTGGGGATGTGGTCCCCGGTTATCTCTGCCTTCTCAGCCGGCGTCACTGCAGGGAGCTGCTGCTTGTTCTTCACCTTAGCCTTGGCCATGTTGTAGTCCCCAGAGTCAAAGAACTTTTGCTGTAGAGACACAAAACAAAAACACAGATTAATTATGGTACAGGTCTAAGGATGTGAACCTTTAAAAAACGAAATTGGGAATGTTAACGTTTAGAAAAACTCACTAACCAATTTTTGTTTTTTTTACCAAAATTAAATTCACAGTGCAGTTATCACAACACTACCACTAACAGGTCCAGATCATCATAAAGCGAAACATTTAGATTAAACACCTAATGCAACCATGCTGTAACATTAGTAGGAGAAGGTATGCATCTTTAAAATGATTTGCCACGGATGTAAAGCGCTCTGCGAGTCATCGTCGTTAACGGTTGGGGCGGGTGGGGAGAATGGCTGAGTGAGACAGGGAAGCAACAGCAGTGAAGTCCTGTATGGAAATACCTTGAAAAATTAAATGAGGTGGTGGTGAAATGGAAAACCTTTGCGAGGAGGAAGTGGGCGACAGTGGCAGTACAGGTGCAATGCTGAAAGGGAGGCCCAGCCCGTTGCTGCCAGCAGTGCGATAGGGGACGGAGTGAGAAACATCACAGCGCTGACTACAGAAATGATTGCAGTTGATATGCAGCCATTGTCAAATGGAAGAGGATGTTGGCTTCAATGCCCTGATGGCATATCTAGAACCAGACTCCAAGATGGCATGTTGAATCAATGGTGGTGGATGTTGGCTTCAATGCCCTGATGGCATATCTAGAACCAGACTCCAAGATGGCATGTTGAATCAATGGTGGTGGATGTTGGCTTCAATACCCTGATGACATATCTAGAACCAGACTCCAAGATGGCATGTTGAATCAATGGTGGTGGATGTCGGCTTCAATGCCCTGATGGCATATCTAGAACCAGACTCCAAGATGGCATGTTGAATCAATGGTGGTGGATGTTGGCTTCAATGCCCTGATGGCAGACAGAGCCGTCGCAAAGTAAATCAGACCCCTTGACTTATTCCACATTTTGTTACGTTACAGCCTTATTCTAAAATGGATTAAATTGTCCCCCCCCCCCCCCCCCATCAATCTACACACCACACCCCAAAATGACAAAGCAAAAACAGGTTTTTAGAAATGCTTGCAAATGTAAAAAAATATCACATTTACATAAGCATTCAAGACGCTATATTCAGTACTTTGTTGAAGCACCTTTTGGCAGCGATTGCAGCCTCGAGTCTTCTTGGGTATTTTGGGGGAGTTTCTCTCATTCTTCTCTGCAGATCCTTTCAAGCTCTGTCAGGTTGGGTGGGAAGCATCGCTGCACAGCTATTTTCCGGTCTTCCCTGACTTGTTCGATTGGGTTAGTCATCTTTCCCTCGATCCTGACTAGTCTCCCAGTCCATGTGGCTGAAAAACATCCCCTCAGCATGATGCTGCCACCACCACGCTTCACCGTAGGGATGGTGCCAGGTTTTCTCCAGACGTGACACTTGGCATTCAGACCAAAGAGTTTAATCTTGGTTTCATCAGAACAGAGAATCTTGTTTATCATGGTCGGTGTCCTTTAGGTGCCTTTTGGCAAACTCCAAGCAGGCTTTCATGGGCCTTTCACTGAGGAGTGGCTTCCGTCTGGCCACTAACATTGGTGGATTGGTGGAGTGCTGCAGAGATGGTTGTCCTTCTGGAAGGTTCTCGCCATCACCATAGAGGAACTCTGGCGCTCTGTCAGAGTGACCATAGCGTTCTTGGTCACCTCCCTGACCAAGGCCCTTCTCCCCTGCTTGCTCAGTTTGGCCAGGCAGCCAGCTCCAGCAAGAGTCTTGGTGGTTCCAAACTTCTTCCATTGAAGAATGAATGATGCCACTGTTCTCTCGGGACCTTCAATGCTGCAGAAATGTTTTGGTACCCTTCCCCAGCTCCTGTCTCGGAGCTCTACGGATAAATTCCTTTGACCTCATGGCTTGATTTTTGCTTTGTCATGCACGGTCAACTGTGGGACCTTATATAGACAGGTGTAAATTCAATTGATTGGACATGACCACAGGTGGACTTCAATCAAGTTGTAGAAACATTTCAAGGATGATCAATGGAAACAGGATGCACCTGAGCTCAATTTAGAGTCTCATAGCAAAGGGTCTGAATACTTATGTAAATAAGGTATGTTTATTTTTATATACATTTGCCAATTATTATTTTTTAACTGTTTTTGCTTTGTCATTATGGGATAGTGTGTAGATGGATTAAATGAATAAAGTTCTCATACATTTTAGAATAAGGCTGTAACGTTACAAAATGTGGTAAAGGTTTAGGGGGTCTTAATACTTGATGAATGAACTGTATGTAGAGCGACTACAAGATGCCATGCATTAAAAATGCGAAGGCCCGGATGGAGAAATTGTACAATGGACAAAGTGCGAGCTCTCACACAATACGTGGCGTTAACAACAGATTGTTGGACATCTATGAACACGCTCTCATACATCACTGTGACAAGCCATCATATTGACGAGAAGTGGGACATGAAGTACATACCGACAACATGGAGGAGAGGCACACATCTGAGAACCTAAAAACTTCATAAAATCTACCATCGTTGCTGAGTGGGTGGGGGGACAACAGTAAGGTGAGCGCAGTCTGGTAGCCATGACTATAGTAGATTAAACTGTGGTTGACCCCAGTGACAATACAAAAGGCCATCTCTGAATTGCGATTTTTTTTAAAAAAAGTAATTTTATGATTTATCACATAGTATAGCCTTTAAAAAGTGTTGTTTTGGGTTCAGAGAAGTCTGTGTTTGACTCTCTTACCCAGAAAAGGAAAACAGATGCCTATCAAAGCAGGAGAATGATTCCATAACAAAAATGCATTGCTGCGCAAGTAGGTGAATGTAAAGTGAAATGAATATAGTTTACATGTTCAGCGCATCTACAGCTACCAAAGTGTTGTGTTTGTAGGGCACAACCATAGGGGCAAAACTACCTTTGGCCGCCTTTCCTTCCAGTTCTCTGCTGCTAATGACTGGAACAAATTGAAAAAAACTTTAAGCATCAGCTGTCAGAGCAGCTTACCGATCACTGTACCTGTACAGAGCCAATCTGTAAATAGCCCACCCAACTACCTCATCCCCATATTATTATTTATCCTCTCTCTTTTCCACCCCAGTATCTCTACTTGCCTATCATCATCTGCACATCTATCACCCCAGTGTTAATGCTAAATTGCATTTATTCCGACTCTATGGCCTATTTATTTCCTTACCTCCCTACTCTTCTACATTTGCACACACTGAACATAGATTTTTTTTTGTGTTATTGACTAAGTTTGTTTTCGTTGCACTGCTTTGCTTTATCTTGGCCAGGTCGCAGTTGTAAATGAGAACTTGTTCTCAGCTGGCTTACCTGGTTAAATAAAGGTTAAATAAAAACTCAAGAGGTACATCGTTGGTCTGACCAATCAGAATTCACACTAAAAAAAAACTGCTTTGATCACATGGACTGGAATATGTTCCGGGTCGCCTCTGGAGATATACGCAGGCTGTCACCGGATTAATAAAAAATAAAACATTTTTAAAAGCATAAATGACGTGATACCGAGTCTTCAAAACGTTCACAAATCAACAAACGTGGATAGATCGCAGCCTTGTAGGAAAACTGAAAGAGACAGATGCTGCTTATAAACAGGGCAAGGTTACCGGGGACAATTGTTTGGTTAAACAGTACGAATATGACCTACGCAGATCAATCAAGATGGCGGAACACAAGTATAGGGACAAAGTGGATGAGCAATTCAGAGGGTCGGACACAAGGCAGTATGTAGCAGGGGCTCTTAAGGAAGCCAGCCACATAGCGGTCACCAACTCCACCCTACCAGAGTAGCTTAAAACCTTATAGGACATACCTCCTCACGATTCGAGCACAGTGACCCTGAGCTGCAGAGGAGAGCACACGATGACAACATGGGTTACACACTTCCGGGCACCACTGAGGACATATGTCACTCTAACGTGTTAACCCTTGCAGGGCTGCTGGCCCAGACAGCATCCCTAGTCGTGCTCTAAGAGCATGAGCAGAACAGCTGGCTGTTGTGTTGTCAGACATTTTTAATCGCTCCCTAGCTCAGGCCTCTATACCCACCTGCTTCAAGATGTCCGCTATCGTCCCTGTGCCCAAGGAAGAAAACTGAACGACTACCGACCAGTAGAACTCACTTCCATTATCTGGAAGTGCTTCGAGAGGCTCGTCAAAGACCATATCACCTCCTCCCTCCCCGACCCTCTCCATATCACCTCCTCCCTCCCCGACCCTCTCCATATCACCTCCTCCCTCCCCGACCCTCTCCATATCACCTCCTCCCTCCCCGACCCTCTCCATATCACCTCCTCCCTATGCAACTGGGTCCTGGACTTCCTGACAGGCCACCCCCCAGGTGGTGAAGGTAGGCATCGTTATCTCCTCGACACAGAATCTCAACACGGAGGCCCCACAAGGGTGCGTCCTCAGTTCCCTCCTGTATACTCACGACTGCGTGGCCTCCCACGGTTCCAATTCCATCATCAAGTTTGCTGATTACCAACGACGACGAGACGTCCTACAGGGAGGAGGTAGGCACTCTGACAGCGTGGAGACAGGTAAACAACTTCTCCCTCAACGTTAGCGAAATGATGGACAGGAGCAATTAGGATTAAGTGCCTTGCTCAAGGGGCACAGACAGATGTGTCACCTAGTCTAAATACACAGACACCGTGGTGCAGATGGCACAACAGCGACTCTTCAACCTCAGGATGCTGAAGATATTCAGCCTGTCCCCGAGGGCCCCCTATAGGAGCACCATTCCGAGAGCCTACTGTCAGGCTGCATCACAGCCTGGTACAGCAACTCCTCCGTCGCGGACCGCAGGGCGCTTCAGAGCTCAGAGCCTACGAGTATTTTTGTTTAACTAGGCAAGTCAGTTTAGAACAAATTCTTATTTACAATGAGGGCCAACCCCAGTCAAACCCGGACGAGGCTGGGCTTATTGTGCGACGGCCTATGGGACTCCCAAACACGGTCGGTTGTGAGACAGCCTGGATTCGAACCAGGGTGCCTGTAGTGACACCTCTAGCACTGAGATAAAAATCCTTAGACCACTGCGCCACTCTCCGGGAGCCCAATGTACCCTGCAATCACACGTGCAACCCTGTACATGTGACAATTAAACAATGAATCCTCTGAAGAAGGAAAAAAAAAAACATACCCCTTTCTGAAGGCGTTTCCGGAGCAGGTCAGAGCCCCCAGGTTTGGCTCCAAGATGAGGGTACCTGGCCTTCAGTTTCACCTCCTCTGCCTTCTCTGGAGTGATGACATTATCATCAATCTCCTGTGTTGGCGGAAGCACACACAATACACAGTATAAACACGCATGGAGAGACATGTTATGATGTAACGTTAGGTCAGGCAGCAATATAGTTTTATCAATCTCGTGGTTGACAAGTCATGGTTAGTTTAACTACTAGCTATGATTCTCAGAGAAACGGATGTCCTTTGGTTTGATTATCTAATGGTTGGGGTTAGTTTACTAGCAATCAGCACACAACGTTAGCCTTCTGCGTAACAGCAGTGTGGTAACAAAAAAAGTAGCTTAGCGGCCAGCATGAACGCACGTAGACAAAACAATATGGACAATATATAGTTAGCTAGCTGGTTAGCTAACATACAGAGCTAACTAGCCTTAAATTGAGAAAGACTCGTGTTGGTAGTTAACTTTAACGCGCTATAACTCATCTTGATAACTAAAATAATGATTGTGCACGGCGATGATACATTTGAAATACACTAACCAAGTTGCTAGCTAATTAAAATGCTGCTTAGACATCCACATTTGACCATTATCATGGCTAGCAAGCTACTGGCAATGTAGCATTAGCATTAGCCTAGCTTGCTAGCATCATAATAATTCAAATCTGACCTGCTGTTCCTTGTGGGTTGCCTCATCGCTGGAGGGCCTTCTTCCTTCAATCTCCTCGGACATGGCAACAAACAAAAAAAAGTATGTAAATATCAGGTTTTCTACAAAACTGACGCGAGGTTAAACTTTCACACCAACAAAACTGCAGTGCAGACGCAGCACATATATATTATATATGGCTAGCCCATACAACAATGGCCGTATGTTTGAACTGGGTCGTACCACTCTCTAAAGTCGCTCCCTCACGTTTTCTCCCCTCTGTGTTGCAGCAGATTGTACGTCGATTGAACGTCGTAAAACACGAGACGGTGGGGGAAGCTCCGTGGCCGTTGGAATATATAACCACTGAACCCTTTCTTCTTCAAAGTAATCCCCAAAACGTATGTTTATAGTGAGCAACACATAATTAGATTGGCAGTATTTATGTTAAATGTATTTGAAATATATATGAGTCCCTGTCAAAAGTTTGGACACACCTACTCATTCAAGGTGTTTCCTTTATTTTCACTGTTTTCTACATTGTAGAATAATAGTGAAGATGTCAAAACTATGAAATAACACATACGGAATCATGTAGTAACCAAAAAAGTGTTCAACAAATCAAAATATATTGTATATTTGAGATTCTTCAAAGTAGCCACCGGTTGCATTGCACACTCTTAGCATTCTCTCAACCAGCTTCATGAGGTAGTCACCTGGAATGCATTTCAATTAACAGGTGTGCCTTGTTAAAAGTTCATTTGTGGAATTTACTTTCTTCTTAATGCGTTTGAGCCAATCAGATGTGTTGTGACAAAGTATGGGTGGTATAAAGAAGATAGGCCTATTTGGTAAAAGACCAAGTCCATATTATGGCAAGAACAGCTCAAATAAGCAAAGAGAAACGACAGTCCATCGTTACTTTAAGACATAAAGGTCAGTCAATGCGGAAAATGTAAAGAACTTTGAAAGTGTCTTCAAGTGCAGGCACAAAAACCATCAAGAGCCAGGATGAAACTGGCTCTCATGAGGACCGCCACAGGAAAGGAAGACCCAGAGTTACCTCTGCTGTGATGAAACTGGCTCTCATGAGGACCGCCACAGGAAAGGAAGACCCAGAGTTACCTCTGCTGTGATGAAACTGGCTCTCATGAGGACCGCCACAGGAAAGGAAGACCCAGAGTTACCTCTGCTGTGATGAAACTGGCTCTCATGAGGACCGCCACAGGAAAGGAAGACCCAGAGTTACCTCTGCTGTGATGAAACTGGCTCTCATGAGGACCAACACAGGACAGGAAGACCCAGAGTTACCTCTGCTGTGATGAAACTGGCTCTCATGAGGATCGCCACAGGAAAGGAAGACCCAGAGTTACCTCTGCTGTGATGAAACTGACTCTCATGAGGACCGCCACAGGAAAGGAAGACCCCGAGTTACCTCTGCTGTGATGAAACTGGCTCTCATGAGGACCGCCACAGGAAAGGAAGACCCAGAGTTACCTCTGCTGTGATGAAACTGGCTCTCATGAGGACCGCCACAGGAAAGGAAGACCCAGAGTTACCTCTGCTGTGATGAAACTGTCTCTATTGAGGATCGCCACAGGAAAGGAAGACCTAGAGTTACCTCTGCTGTGATGAAACTGGCTCTCATGAGGACCGCCTCAGGAAAGGAAGACCCAGAGTTACCTCTGCCGTGATGAAACTGGCTCTCATGAGGACCGCCACAGGAAAGGAAGACCCAGAGTTACCTCTGCTGCAGAGGACATTGTTCATTAGACTTACCAGCCTCAGAAATCAGTAATTAACTGACCCTCTGATTGCACCTCACAGAGTTCAAGTAACAGACACATCTCAACATCAACTGTTCAGAGGAGACTGCGTGAATCAGGCCTTCATGGTCAAATTGCTGCAAAGAAACCACTACCGCTTTGCTGGTGAAACTGTCAGTGATTTTATTTAGAATTCAAGGTACACTCAACCAGCATAGCTACCTCAGCATTCTGCAGTGAAACGCCATCTGGTTTGCGCTTAGTGGGACTATCATTTGTTTATCAACAGGACAATGACCCAAAACACACCTCCAGACTGTGTAAGGGCTATTTGAAAAGCAGCCAAAAAGTGCTCAGCATATGTGGGAACTCCTTCAAGACTGTTGGAAAAGGCTTCCTCATGAAGCTGGTTGAGAGAATGCCAGAGTGCAAAGCTGTCATCAAGGCAGAGGGTGGCTACTTTGAAGAATCTCAAATCTATTTAGATTTGTAGAACACTTTTTTGGTTACTACATGATTCCATATGTGTTATTTCATAGTTTTGATGTCTTCACTATTATTCAACAATGTAGAAACTAGTAAAATAAAGAAAAACCCTTGAATGAGTAGGTGTCCAAACTATTGACTGGTACTGTATATACATTTTTAACATAATGACACTTTTGACTGTTAAACTAAGGCCATGAGTCATTTATAAATTATATTCTTCAAGAATAAATGGGCATATATTATTAATTTACAAGTCCAAAAATGTATGTAGCAACTAAGGATTCTAGCTTTTACTTTAGGATCTTCCCCTTTTTGACATTTTTGCCTAAAATGACATACCCAAATCTAACTGCCTGTAGCTCAGGCCCTGAAGCAAGGATATGCATATTCTTGGCACCATTTGAAAAGAAACACTTTGAAGTTTGTGGAAATGTGAAATGAATGTAGGAGAATATAACACAATAGATCTGGTAAAAGAAAAGAAACAACGTTATTTTGTATTTTTTTGTACCATCATCTTTGAAATGCAAGAGAAATACCATAATGTATTATTCCAGCCCAGGTGCAATTTAGATTTTGGCCACTAGATGGGAGCAGTGTATGTGCAAAGTTTTAGACCGATACAGTGAACCATTGCATTTTTGTTCAAAATGTTGTATCAAGACTGCCCAAATGTGCCTAATTTGTTAATTAACAACTTTTCATGTTCAAAATTGTGCACTCTCCTCAAACAATAGCATGGCATTATTTCACTGTAATAGCTACTGTAAATTGGACAGTGCAGTTAGATTAACAAGAATTTAAACTTTCTGCCAATATCAGATATGTCTATGTCCTGGGAAATGTTCTTGTAGCGTACAACCTCATGCTAATCGCATTAGCCTACGTTAGCTCACCCATTCCATGGACAGGACACCAATCCCGAAGAAGATTTATTTAACAATTCACCGATTACCTATTTATATCTGCTGAAATTTGAATTGCAAATTTGTTTACACTGCAAATAACTCTTCCACAAAAAAAATAGGGCAACTATGGGCCCTGGTAAAAAGTAGTGCACCCTATTCCCCATTGGCCCTGGTCAAAAGTAGTGCACTACATCTGGAATAGGGTGCTATTTGGGATGGAGCCTTACATCCACATATCAATCAATGCTGTATACTGTGTTTTTTTTGTTTTTTTTACATTGAGGTGAATCAATGTCCTCATTATATCTCATCCACATCAACTGAGAATTACAAAACACAACAGCACCACTGCACCAGACAGGAATAGTTTTTCAGGAACAGTTTTATTCAAATGATGAGACAATCTTGAGAGGACCAAACAGTTTGGCTTGTGCATTGTAACACAGAAACACCTTTGTTTTAACAATTGAGAGAAAAAAATACAAAATGATATGGTATGGTAAATATGCATTACAAAAGCAGGAAATTATAACAAAAAATGAGCCAAATAATAAAAATAAGCAACACACTCAAAATGTTCAATTGGTGTCCTGCAATGGCAAAAGGCAACAGGCTCACTGACTAACCTGCCACTGGGCACAGGCTTTGAGAACACAGACAGAGGGAAAATAGCCCAATCTTTTCTTATATCCATCTATGAAAAATATGCGTTAACACTCAATAAAATTACCCTAAAAGAACAAAACAATAACAAAATGTTTTAAAAGTCCCAAAGTTAACTTTTAAGTTCTTTAAGGTGAAATCTCTTGAACAACAATCATATCAACAACTAAACGGAACCATTTTTTGACCTCTCAAGCTGCAAAAAAAAAAAAGGGAACTTGGCACCACAAAGAATCGACTATAAAATGCCCTTTCCAGTGAATCAAAATCCTAGAAACATATCACATTATGCAAATACTGTTATGTAAAAAAAATAAAAATAAAACCAAAGAACTAATGAATAAACAACGGTGACTTTAAATTAGTCTTTGGTTAAGATGAATTGCTTTTCAAAGATATAAAACTTGATTATGTTGCTCTTCACACATAGTCGTTATCGATTTGATAGTCAGAATCCTTGTCGTATTGTCACACTGAAATATAGAATATAGTAATTGCCAGGTTAGAATACCGAATATCGTAGTTGCCAGGTTAGAATCTGGTTGATGGATGAAAAATCCCATGAAAAAAAAACAAAAAAACAATCCACCTACTATCACTGTTAGGGGCAGGTAGCCTAGTGGTTAGAGTGTAGAGGTGGCAGGTAGCCTAGTGGTTAGAGTGTAGAGGTGGCAGGGTAGCCTAGTGGTTAGAGCGTTGGACTAGTAACCGGAAGGTTGCAAGTTCAAACCCCCGAGCTGACAAGGTACAAATCTGTCGTTCTGCCCCTGAACAAGGTAGTTAACCCACTGTTCCTAGGCCGCCAATGAAAATAAGAATTTGTTCTTAACTGACTCGCCTAGTTAAATAAAGGTAAAATAAAATCAAAAAATACACTGACTGGATTCTTTGGTCCTGTGTGAGTAGCAAATACTATCAGGGTTGGACTCAATTCCATTCCAATTCAATCAATTCTGGAAGTTAACAAAAATTCTAAATGCCAACTTTGCTCATTGAATTGGAATGTTACTCCCATAATTGACATTTGAAATGGAACCGATCCCAACCCTGGCTTCAAATGACATCATTCCAAGGATCAATCTGAAGTCCTCCCATCTGATTTATCTGAAGGACTCTTTGGCATCTAATAGCACATCTGGGTCACCGCTGCCTTTAGCATCCACTGGGCACAGACGTCAGTTCAACGTCTAGTTTTGAATTACATCTGGTTGAGTTGTCAATTAACATGAATTCAACATGAAATCAACAAACAAAAAAATGTTGCCATGTCATTGGACTTAGGTTAAAAGCTGAAAAAATATGAAATTCTCTTTACAGTGATGACTTTTTTTCAAATCCAATCCGTTTTTCACGTTGATTCAATGTTATCACATTGCATTTTTTGTTGTTGAAATGACGTGGAAACAACATTGATTGAATCAGTTTTTGCTCAGTGGGACATGTGTGCCACTGCTGCGTTTAGTATCAGTGATTTAGATAGAATGCAAACGAAGAACAATCTTCTGAAAGACAAAGAGTTAAAGCTTTCAACCAGATATAAAACTTGTCTTGAAATGTACAATAAGAAATGCATTCAACTCAAAGAGGAATAGACATACACTCTTAGGAAAAAGGGTTCCACAAGGGTTCTTTGGCTGTCATCATAGGTTAACCCTTTTGGGTTCCAAGTAGAACCCTTTTGAGTTCCAGGTAGAACCCTTTTGGGTTCCAGGTAGAACCCTTTTGAGTTCTGTGTAGAACGGTTGTACATGGAACCCATGATTTTGGCATAGTCTGTATGCCTATTGCATGTAGAATTTGTTGTTGTTGTTGTTGCTTTTGAGGTTTTGTTTACTTATAGGCAAACAACTCTTTCTTTGGATCTCTATATCTACGATCATCTGCAAAGCCCCTTTTCCACATTATAAGGCCATTTTAAAGCTTTTAAGGTCGGGTGCACTGGAAAGGCGGTTAAATGTTTATGTTTGGTTACTTTATCTTACTCAAATAGAGAAGGATGATATCTAATGCACTTAAATAGTAGAACTATACTGAAAAGACTCATCATTCAAAACTTAAAAGCGTTTCCAACCTTGTAAAAAACAACTAATAATTAAAAAAGGAATTTTCACAAAACTTCAAAAACAAATTAAGCCTAAATAATTCCTGCAGGATATTAATGCAGGTAAGAAGAAATGGCTTTTAAATGTTTTCAACTTCATTCCCTGAGTTATGGGGAAATATTGCACAATATACTGTTAAGATGAGGTAGTACTATATACAGTACTGCACAATATACCGTTAATATGAGGTAGCACTATATACAGTACTGCACAATATACTGTTAAGATGAGGTAGTACTATATACAGTACTGCACAATATACCGTTAAGATGAGGTAGCACTATATACAGTACTGCACAATATACTGTTAAGATGAGGTAGTACTATATACAGTACTCCACAATATACCGTTAAGATGAGGTAGCACTATATACAAATCAGAGTCACTGAGGTAGACAATCAGCAATGAGGGGTCACCAACTACACCCTCTACTTCAGAGGAAGAAATAAATCTATATTAACATATTAGAAAATGTATCACAAAAGCAATACATTTTTGTTTACATTCTTTTGAACATTCATTTTTGGTGTGAGCTTTGGTTTAGAACAGACATTAAGGACTCATTTCCCCCTGGACACAGATTAAGCCGGGTCCTGTACAAAGAAGCCACTTTGAATGGAGAATATCACTCAACATGCTTTTCAGGATACCATAACATTACCTGTCACCAATCCAGGACAAGGCTTGATCTGTGTTTTAAAAAAAAAACAGCCCTAAAGACCGAACAGACAAACCAGACAGACTGAAAATTAGTTCAAAATGAAACAGGATAACAACAACATTAATTTAGACCTGAAGAAAACACCGGTTTCCTCCTCAATCTTCAACTTCCTGATCCCTCTTCATAACTCCTCGTATTTTCCATGCCCAAGGACCTGTTTTCAGGAGGCCAAGAAGGGGGGGAAGTGGGCAGCTTCAGCTGTAGCTAAGTCACATTCAGGCTGGGTAGTCTATCGTCAGGAGGAGCCTGCTGATTGGACGGTGGCCTGGACAGGATAAGCAGCTTCCTCAGCCAAGAGGGAACAGGGACGTGAGGGCCGCTGGACAGTGTCATGATCAGGCCGGTGGAGGCGATGGTGATGATGGTAAGGGTTGGGCTTGGTGTCGTCACCTCAGATTCCACTTTAAAACCAGAATTTCCTTCTTCCTCCGCTTCTAAAACACTCTTCATCCTCTGGAGTTGAGCTGTCATCCAACTCTGACCCGAAGGACGGATGGCTGGAATTACGGCCCGAACGTATCTGTGGACGGGTTACTCATTCTCACTCTCGTGACCGGAGTCTCCTGTCTCGTGGCTTCCTTCGCTGGTCTCAGTGGTCCCAGAGCTGCTTCCCCGACTGCTACCCACGGAGCGCTGTAAGCCCCCTAGTGGTCCAAACAGGATCTGCAGGCTGGAAGGCTGGAGGGGCGGAGCGTCTACCTTTTCCTCGTAACACAGCACGGTCTTCCCTGCCTCGTACAGACACATTCTGTTCTCAGCCTAGAGATAGAGGAGAGGAGGAGATTTTTTGATATTTGTTTGTTTGTCATTGTATAACAATACTCGACTCTAAACTATACCGAACCAAAATATAAACTCAACATGTAAAATGTTGGTTCTATGTTTCACGAGCTGAAATAAAAGATCCCAGAAATGTTCCATACACACAAGCTTATTTCTCTCAAATGTTGTGCACAAATTTGTTTACATCCCTGTTACTGAGCATTTCTCCTTTACCAAGATAATCCATCCACCTGACAGATGTGGCATATCAAGAAGCTGAATAAGCAGCATGATCATTACACAGGTGCACCTTGTGCTGGGGACAATAAAAGGCCACTCTTAACATGTTTGGTTTGTCACACAACACAATGCCACAGATATCCAAAGTTTTGAGGGAGAGTGCAATTGGCATGCTGACTGCAGGAATGTCCACCAGAGCTGTTGCCAGAGAATTGAATATTAATATCTCTACCATAAACTGCCTCCAACGTCATTTTAGAGAATTTGGCAGCCGCAGACCAAGTGTAAGCACGCCAGCCCAGGACCTCCACATCCTGCGGGATCGTCTGAGACCAGCCACCCTTGACAGCTGATGAAACTGAGGAGTATTTCTGTCTGGAATAAAGCCCTTTTGTGAGGAAAAACGAATTCTGATTGGCTATGCCCTCCCAGGCCCACCCATGCCCAGTCCTGCCCAGTCATGTGAAATCCATAGATTAGGGCCTAATGAATTTATTTCCATTGACTGATTTCCTTCTATGAACTATAACTCAGTAAAATTGTTGAAACAGTTGCATGTTGCATTTAATTTTTTATTTATTTTGGATCAGTATTGATGTTGAGGATAGGCTCTCTAATAGCATCAAGTTCCCGTCTGAAGATTTTACCTGGCTTGTATTTGTATTACGTCTCTCCCTCTTGAAGAATTGCCATCTCTTACCGCGGTTGCTGCCATTGACTGGACCTGTTCTACTAATCACCAGGTTAGAACCACCCTGAAACAGAGATATTAAAAAACAGATAGAGAGGTCTGTTGCTGGTTGCTAAAAAGACATTGACAACCAGCATAAAACCTTATCATGGCATCATAAAGGTTGTCATAGTGATGTCTTAAATACATTCTCATACCACTCGTGGCCTGCGTCTGTGGAGCCATGTCTCACCTTGGCATCAATGAAGTGTTGTGCCATCACAGGCATCAGGGCCTCTATGTTGTCAGCCTGGTGTTCATTGGCCAGGGCCAAACCAGCATGTGGACCATGGGGTCTCTCACCGTTCACTACGTCCATGATCTTACAGATGGACGATTTCCTATTGGAGTAAAGCGTGGAAGTTAGTGGACAATATGAAATAATCTATTTGAAGAGAGGTCTTTCAAAAATGGCTGACGGAGTAAATGGAATATGAGAAGATGATTACCATAAAATAAGATTACCATAAAAGAAGAAGATGATTACCATAAAAGATGATTACCATAAAAGAAGAAGATGATTACCATAAAAGAAGAAGATGATTACTATAAAAGATGATTACCATAAAAGAAGAAGATTACTATAAAAGAAGAAGATTACTATAAAAGAAGAAGAAGATTACTATAAAAGAAGAAGATGATTACTATAAAAGAAGAAGAAGATTACTATAAAAGAAGAAGATGATTACTATAAAAGAAGAAGATGATTACTATAAAAGAAGAAGATTACTATAAAAGAAGATGATTACTATAAAAGAAGAAGAAGATTACTATAAAAGAAGAAGAAGATTACTATAAAAGAAGAAGAAGATTACAATAAAAGAAGAAGAAGATTACTATAAAAGAAGAAGATGATTACAATAAAAGAAGAAGATTATTACTATAAAAGAAGAAGAAGATTACTATAAAAGAAGAAGAAGATTACTATAAAAGAAGAAGAAGATTACTATAAAAGAAGAAGAAGATTACTATAAAAGAAGAAGATGATTACTATAAAAGAAGAAGATGATTACTATAAAAGAAGAAGATGATTACAATAAAAGAAGAAGATTACTATAAAAGAAGAAGAAGATTACTATAAAAGAAGAAGAAGATTACTATAAAAGAAGAAGATGATTACTATAAAAGAAGAAGATTACTATAAAAGAAGAAGATGATTACTATAAAAGAAGAAGATGATTACAATAAAAGAAGATTACTATAAAAGAAGAAGAAGATTACTATAAAAGAAGAAGATGATTACTATAAAAGAAGATGATTACTATAAAAGAAGAAGATGATTACTATAAAAGAAGAAGATGATTACAATAAATGAAGGAGAGTAGTATAGATATGTACCTGGATCTGCCTTTGTTGATGAGGATGAGGGCACAGATGGCGATACAAGCCAGAGTGATGCAGACCCCCACCATGAGGCCTGTCATGGACTTCTGGTCCATGTGGTACTGGCCATCAGAGAACACTGGAGGAGACAAGCAACAGTCATACTGTTACACAGGAGAAATCATCTCACTTTGGGCAAGTACTATAGGCTATTAGCTATACACCACTAACAGATCTAGGACAAGCCTATTAGCATTGAGACAAGACAAAATTATAATTTGTTTGTTGCTATATATTGTACTGGTTCAGTTATTATGTCTCCAACAGCAGTATTATCAACATTCAAAAATCTCCCCAGTCCAACAACACTCCAAGGGAAAGGGGGATGCCTAGTCAGTTGTTCAATTGAATGCATTTAAACTGAAATGTGTCTTCCGGACTTAACCCAACCCCTCTGAAACACAGAGGTGCGGGGAGCTGCCTTAATCGATGTCATCGGCGCCCGGGGAGCAGTTGTTGTTGGGGGTTAATCTCCCTTGATCCACCTTGCCGGCTGGGGGATTCGAACCTGCAACCTTTCGTTTACTGGTCCAACGCTCTTAACTGCTAGGCTACCTGCTGCCCATGTAACCATAGTAACCTGTAGTGTCTGAGGAGGATCCGCTGTCTGAATGCCTGGGGCTCTTCCCTCTGTGTCTAGGCCCGGGCCCCAGGGCCAGCTCCACAGTGGTAGAGAAGGGCCCGTCTCCCACCAGGTTGGAGGCAGATATCTTCACCAGGTAGACGTTACCAGGCTCCAGACGCTCCAGCAGGACCATGGTGTTACTTCCTGTAGGTGGAAAGACAGGACTGGTGTTAGAGAGTGCTGAATAGGATGAGGAAACGTTCCGCGTTGATTTAGTCTGTTCTTTTTACATCGTCTTTTCCAGCACGGTTACAGTAACCACGGTGGATGTGTAACCAGGGCAACCCAACTCAGCTCGGCTCAGTTATGTCAAAAAGGGTTTAAGAGATGAGAGGTCAAAATCTAGCTGTCCATACTCACACTCCCTCTACAGTATTTGCTAGTGTCCATACTCACCCTCCCTCTAAAGTATTTGCTAGTGTCCATACTCACCATCCCTCTGCAGTGTTTGCCAGTGTCCATACTCACCATCCCTCTGCAGTGTTTGCCAGTGTCCATACTCACCCTCCCTCTACAGTATTTGCTAGTGTCCATACCCACCCTCCCTCTACAGTATTTGCTAGTGTTCATACTCACCATCCCTCTGCAGTGTTTGCCAGTGTCCATACTCACCCTCCCTCTACAGTATTTGCCAGTGTCCATACCCACCCTCCCTCTACAGTATTTGCTAGTGTTCATACTCACCATCCCTCTGCAGTGTTTGCCAGTGTCCGGCCAGCCAGGCCCCCTGTGAGGCGTACAGGATGGTGTAGTGTGTCACTGCCAGGTTGTTCTCCTCTGGTTCCCTCCAGGAAACCAGGGCTGTGCCGTCCTCAATCAGAGACACCCTCACACCTTCAGGTGGACGACTGGGCGCTGATGAACAGAAGAGGGTCATTTTGAGTCTCTTTAGTTTAAAAGTATGTTGGTCCGTCATCTAGTACGGTCGGCTTTGATTGGTGAGTGTTGTTGTATGCAGAGGGGTCCTTGGTTGGAGCTCAGCTTGGGGTAGACTGGGAAGGAAGCTACTGTTGTCTAATTAACTTTTAAAAAGACTTCTTCATGATCTATAGATAGAGGGCACTTGTTACTCTGGTGACCCTTGTTACCTTGGTTACCCCTGGGGAGATAATAGTCAGAGAAAGATCAGAAGATGGTTTGTTCACCTGCAGGAAGGGTCCTCTGGTGGACAACAGAACTCCAGGGACTGGACAGCTGGTCGGCATGGAGACGCACCACTAACTCATAGCGTGTGTTGGGTTCCAGACCCTGTATCACCACATTCTGATTGGTACTGACGAGGACAATCATGACAGGTTCAAACCAACAACTGTGTCAAAAACAAATCTTGATTTTCAGTCTCTTAGAAACTAAGTGTAGAACTAAATTACCACATGTAATATAAATGTCCAATGATCTGAAAAATGACAATGGATAATAGCATAGTAGTAAAGTAATAATCTTAGTATTAAAGTAGCAGTAAAATATTATTCTTCTACCTCAACAGACCCCAGTATACAGGTATAAACATCTTGAACTTGAGCAGTGTCTTGAACTTGAGCAGTTCTGTTGCATGAACTCACGTCTGTATGTAGCGTATGGCTGATACGTTCATCAGGCCCACAGGTGTACAGCGAGCTGTGTAGCTAACAACCTTCCTAGAGGCGAAGGCAGGACGGCTCCAACGCAGGTACACCGCCGACGAGCCGTTAGCCAACGCTCTCACATGGTCCGGGGCTGGAGGCTGGGCCACCGGGTGATCTCGGATTGCTACAAGACACACACACACACACACAGACGCACACATTTTTTAGTCACAACTAGAAAAGGTACATTTCCTGAAGAAAATGTGTGTGCTTGCTTCAAATCTAATCAAATCCAATTGTATTGGTCACATACACATGGTTAGCAGATGTTAATGCGAGTGTAGCGAAATGCTTGTGCTTCCAGTTCCCCACAATGCAGTAATAACCAACGAGTAATCTAACCTTCAGCTGTCTAGAAGTATTTTTATTATGTTAGTGGGAGATGTGTTTGAGGCCAATGTAGATATTCAGGATGAACAGAAGCTGAAACAGATCAATAGTAAGAATTGATCTGATTTCTTTGTGTACTTACACACACATCCTGGGGTGCTGAGAGTCTGGTCGGCCTGGTAACCATCTCCTACAAGGCTTAATGCCAACAGTTTCACCTGGTACTTCCGCCTTGGGTCTGGAAAACAATCAATTGTAGATGAATAAATAACATAAGTGTAAATAAATGTTCTGTTTATTATCAACTAACCACCATAATAGCTTAAAACAACTGGGCTAACAAAATGCTGAGATGTCCGCTATCAGTCACAATCAATCAATCAATCAATCAATCAAATGTATTTATAAAGCCCTTCTTACATCAACTGATGTCACAAAGTGCTGTACAGAAACCCAGCCTAAAACCACAAACAGCAAGCAGTGCAGGTGTAGATTACATCTACCATCCTAATGGAGGAGTAGATTACATCTACCATCCTAATGGAGGAGTAGATTACATCTACCATCCTAATGGAGGAGTAGATTACATCTACCATCCTAATGGAGGAGTAGATTACATCTACCATCCTAATGGAGGAGTAGATTACAGCTATCATCTATCATCCTAATGGAGGAGTAGATTACATCTATCATCCTGATGGAGGAGTAGATTACATCTATCATCCTATTGGAGGAGTAGATTACATCGATCATCCTATTGGAGGAGTAGATTACATCTATCATCCTATTGGAGGAGTAGATTACATCGATCATCCTATTGGAGGAGTAGATTACATCGATCATCCTATTGGAGGAGTAGATTACATCTATCATCCTATTGGAGGAGTAGATTACATCTATCATCCTATTGGAGGAGTAGATTACATCTATCATCCTATTGGAGGAGTAGATTACATCTATCATCCTATTGGAGGAGTAGATTACATCTATCATCCTATTGGAGGAGTAGATTACATCTATCATCCTATTGGAGGAGTAGATTACATCTATCATCCTATTGGAGGAGTAGATTACATCTATCATCCTATTGGAGGAGTAGATTACATCTATCATCCTATTGGAGGAGTAGATTACATCTATCATCCTATTGGAGGAGTAGATTACATCTCACAGTCCAGTGTTCCAATTTGTAAACAAGGCTGCATGGGATTTCTCTTAATGCGACTCCGTGCAGCCTATAGCAATGTCCGCTTTAGGTATAATGGAGGGAGCCGCTTGTGGATTTGACAGCTCTAATGCAGTTTCACCTCCGACCTCTATGCGGATATCGGCTAAAGCAGATCTGATTTCAAGTTTCCCTTTTTCAGTTAAAGGACTAGTCTCCAACAGATTAGGATGACAGTTAAGCGCTGGAGGCTAACGTTAACGCCTTGGTTTCTGCTGTGTGTTCCCTATTCACACAGAGAGGCTCTCCCGTGTGCCCCTTGACCCCAGTCTACCTATCATATCTAGAGAGGAGAGAGCTTTAGAATGAACCCACAGTCTGCCTGTCGAACCTTCAGAAACAGAGGAGTTTCTACTGAACCCCGTAACAGACAGTGCTGACTGTCTCTCTTCATCCAAAAATAAATGATCTACTGAAACATGGAGTCCTCGTGCTCTGCTAGATGAACTAGTGGTGACTTTCATCCATGCTGCTACTGCAAAGTCAACTCTTTACAGAGGAGAACATGGCCACTAGGCTGTGCTATACGGTGCTATACCATATAAACAGTAGAAACAGCAGAGGCCAGCTGAAGCTGGCTGGGGGCAGTTCCATTTCAATTTATTCATTTCAGGAAGTAAACTCAAATTTCAGTTGTTTTCTCATTGAAAAGTATTGATGAAAATTGGGATTGCAATTTCTGTTTACTTTCTGACCCAACCTCTGCTAACCACATGAGTAGGATTCTGCAACAAATCAATTCAGAGAAATTATTGGTAGGAAATAGACAAAATATCAAACAAGGTTTATATAGTTAAAACAAGTTAGTACCCTTTGGCTTAAAAACTGTGCAATTTAATTTCATCGTCTTTCACTTTGAAACCGACCAACTTCATGGCCACCACCTCGTAAATAACGCTGTATTTAAGGGAGCATTAAGGATTCGTTTCAGGTCTCTTGGTGTGAAAGGTTAGGTTCTGGGTATTGACCATTGGAGAGGGGTGGAGGGAGGTGGTGTGTCCAGGTCCGTTGTGCTGGTGGGGAATGGTGACCAGGGGCTCGGCTAGGGCAGGGGGGCCAGGGGGCTCGGTTGGGGCAGGGGGGCCAGGGGGCTCGGCTGGGGCAGGGGGGCCAGGGGGCTCGGCTGGGGCAGGGGGGCCAGGGGGCTCGGCTGGGGCAGGGGGGGCCAGGGGCTCGGCTGGGGCAGGGGGGCCCAGGGGGCTCGGTTGGGGCTGGGGGGCCAGGGGCTCGGCTGGGGCAGGGCGGGCCAGGGGGAGCATTCAGCTGCTGGGATCCAGGGCCCCTGGGACCGGCGGGGAGGGGTGACTAGGGTCAGGGGTCACAGAAGGAATCTGGGCTTCAGGACTGTGGGAGAGAAGAGGAGAAGAGAAGAGAAGAAGAGAGGAGAAGAGGAGGAGTGGATGGAGAGGAGAGGAGTTGAGAAAGGAGGAGTGGATGGAGAAAAGAGGATTAGAGGAGAGGGGTGGAGAGAAGGGCCCCTTTGTTTCAACTCCTCAGTAATTTCTGTTCCACCTGGCTGCCCCTCCACCCTTCTACCTACCCTCCACCTGGCTGCCCCTCCACCCTTCTACCTACCCTCCACCTGGCTGCCCCCTCCACCCTTCTACCTACCCTCCACCTGGCTGCCCCCTCCACCCTTCTACCTACCCTCCACCTGGCTGCCCCCTCCACCCTTCTACCTACCCTCCACCTGGCTGCCCCCTCCACCCTTCTACCTACCCTCCACCTGGCTGCCCCCTCCACCCTTCTACCTACTCTCCACCTGGCTGCCCCCTCCACCCTTCTACCTACCCTCCACCTGGCTGCCCCCTCCACCCTTCTACCTACCCTCCACCTGGCTGCCCAATCCACCCTTCTACCTACCCTCCACCTGGCTGATGATTGAGATCCATACTTAGGCAGCCCTTTTCCCACCTGTCTTTGTGGGAAGTTGACTTTGTTTGTGACACATAGCCCTTAAGCTTCACGGTTGTTTTTGTATTGTATATTGTTTTTGTCGGCGTCATCCTAATAAATAGGAATATGTACGCTCACAACGCTGCGCTTTGGTCCTCTTCATTCCACGGCCGGGACAGTTTCATTCCTAAAACGTTTGATTCATATTTTTTATTTTCACATTTTTTTATTTCACCTTTATTTAACCAGGTAGGCTAGTTGAGAACAAGTTCTCATTCACAACCGCGACTTGGCCAAGATAAAGCAAAGCAGTTCGACACTCACAACAACAGTTACACATGGAATAAACAAACATACAGTCAATAATACAGTAGAAAAAGTCTATATTGATGTGTGCAAATGAGGTAGGATAACAGAGGTAAGGCAATAAATAGGCCATAGTGGCGAAATAATTACAATATAGCAATTAAACACTGGAGTAAAAGATGTGCAGAAGATGAGTGTGCAAGTAGTGATTCATATAACGTTCGATTCATATAACGTTCGATTCATATAACGTTCGATTCATATAACGTTCGATTCATATAACGTTCGATTCATATAACGTTCGATTCATATAACGTTCGATTCATATAACGTTCGATTCCTTCTAGATAAATCTGTTGATTTAGAAGAAATGGGAATTAAAAGCCTAGATAAAGATCTAATCAAATCTATCTGATCTCTATCGGTCTAGAGACTATCAATCAAATCTATCTAATCTCTATCAGTCTAGAGACTATCAATCAAATCTATCTGATCTCTATCAGTCTAGAGACTATCAATCAAATCTATCTGATCTCTATCGGTCTAGAGACTATCAATCAAATCTATCTGATCTCTATCGGTCAACTATCAATCAAATCTATCTGATCTCTATCGGTCTAGAGACTATCAATCAAATCTATCTGATCTCTATCGGTCTAGAGACTATCAATCAATCTATCTAATCTCTCAGTCTAGGGACTATCAATCAAATCTATCTGATCTCTATCAGTCTAGAGACTATCAATCAAATCAATCTGATCTCTATCAGTCTAGAGACTATCAATCAATCTATCTAATCTCTCAGTCTAGGGACTATCAATCAAATCTGTCTAGAGACTATCAATCAAATCTATCGGTCTAGAGACTATCAATCAAATCTATCTGATCCAATGGACTCTGCATCTGTTGGGCACTATTTACATGGACAACACAGACAGCAGGCCATCACTATTTACATGGACAACACAGACAGCAGGCCATCACTATTTACATGGACAACACAGACAGCAGGCCATCACTATTTACATGGACAACACAGACAGCAGGCCATCACTATTTACATGGACAACACAGACAGCAGGCCATCACTATTTACATGGACAACACAGACAGCAGGCCATCACTATTTACATGGACAACACAGACAGCAGGCCATCACTATTTACATGGACAACACAGACAGCAGGCCATCACTATTTACATGGACAACACAGACAGCAGGCCATCACTATTTGGATAACACAGACAGCAGGCCATCACTATTTACATGGACAAAACAGACAGCAGGCCATCACTATTTACATGGACAACACAGACAGCAGGCCATCACTATTTACATGGACAACACAGACAGCAGGCCATCACTATTTACATGGACAACACAGACAGCAGGCCATCACTATTTACATAGACAACACAGACAGCAGGCCATCACTATTTACATAGACAACACAGACAGCAGGCCATCACTATTTACATAGACAGCAGGCCATCACTATTTACATGGACAACACAGACAGCATGCCATTGTGTAATGGGGAGGGGGGAGGGAGGGGCAGACATGGCGATTCTCTTATCCAAGTCCAATGTCTCACGACCATAGGTCATAGGTCTGTCCAGCTCTGGCCAATCCCAGGGGGCTGTGGGGTATGGTGGTAACGTCCCCCTGCCCAGCTGTAGAGGGGGTGCTAGTCAGGGTTACGGGTTGGGTGGGGGGGGGGGGATGAGATCCATGGGAAACAGTGGTGGAAAGAACATCTGGGCCCTGACCTCTAATCTCTTGGAGGCTTTGCTGCTCACACAACACTGGGGAGGGGATGGAGAGCCACTGAGGAGGGGACTAGCCTGGTCCCAGATCTGTTGGTGTTGTCTTCTCATTGTGATCATTGTGAAACCAAATGTGATAATGACCATAGGAGTTGGTAAGAAAGCACAAACAGATCTGGGACCAGGCTATGGATGGAGAGGGATTGGGGGAGGAACTTGGGACTGGACTGGGGGCTGGGGAGTCGAGGGAGGTCTGTTTAGGAGAGCCCATATTGATCGGGGACGGACCGAGAGAAATGGAAAGGGGACACTAAAAGATGTCACTACATATTGAAAAATCTGATTCTCCCCTTTATAACCTGTTGATGTCCAAAAAGCCACTCAAAACTCTGCCTCTACCCACCTCTGCCTCTACCCACCTCTGCCTCTACCCACCTCTGCCCACCTCTACCTCTACCCAAACTATACCTACAGTATCTATACCTACAGTATCTATACCTATATCTAATCATCACTTACCCAGACCACTGATGGTGTATTCTGTGTCTTCAGGCTGGAGCTGGATGGAGGGCTGTTCTGGTTGACCCTCCTCATGGTAACAGAGCCGGTAACCCTGGACGACCACGGAGCCTGGAGATGGCTGCCACCGAACCAAGATGGAGGTGCAGTTGAGAGGCTCCAGTTGCTGCAGCAGTGGGGCAGGTGGCACTGTGGGGACACAGGATGGAGAACAGGTACGAAGAGGATGATGTGGGGACACAGGAAGGAGAACAGGTACGAAGAGGATGATGTGGGGACACAGGAAGGAGAACAGGTACGAAGAGGATGATGTGGGGACACAGGAAGGAGAACAGGTATGAAGAGGATGATGTGGGGACACAGGAAGGAGAACAGGTATGAAGAGGATGATGTGGGGACACAGGAAGGAGAACAGGTATGAAGAGGATGATGTGGGGACACAGGAAGGAGAACAGGTACGAAGAGGATGATGTGGGGACACAGGAAGGAGAACAGGTACGAAGAGGATGATGTGGGGACACAGGAAGGAGAACAGGTACGAAGAGGATGATGTGGGGACACAGGAAGGAGAACAGGTACGAAGAGGATGATGAGGGGACACAGGAAGGAGAACAGGTACGAAGAGGATGATGAGGATGATGAGGGGACACAGGAAGGAGAACAGGTATGAAGAGGATGATGAAGGACACAGGAAGGAGAACAGGTATGAAGAGGATGATGAAGGACACAAGAAGGAGAACAGGTATGAAGAGGATGATGAAGGACAGGAAGGAGAACAGGTATGAAGGATGATGAAGGACACAGGAAGGAGAACAGGTATGAAGAGGATGATGAAGGACACAGGAAGGAGAACAGGTATGAAGAGGATGATGGACACAGGAAGGAGAACAGGTATGAAGAGGATGATGAAGGACACAGGAAGGAGAACAGGTATGAAGAGGATGATGAGGGGACACAGGAAGGAGAACAGGTATGAAGAGGATGATGAGGGGACACAGGAAGGAGAACAGGTACGAAGAGGATGATGAGGGGACACAGGAAGGAGAACAGGTATGAAGAGGATGATGAAGGACACAGGAAGGAGAACAGGTATGAAGAGGATGATGAAGGACACAGGAAGGAGAACAGGTATGAAGAGGATGATGAAGGACAGGAAGGAGAACAGGTATGAAGAGGATGATGGACACAGGAAGGAGAACAGGTATGAAGAGGATGATGGACACAGGAAGGAGAACAGGTATGAAGAGGATGATGAAGGACACGGGAAGGAGAACAGGTATGAAGAGGATGATGAAGAAAAATCTGTTGATGCGCCCTTAAGCAAGGCACTTAACCCCTAATTGCTTCTGTAAATCACTCTAAAGAATAGAGTCTGTTAAAATGCATTAGAAATTAATGTTCAATTGTGTCATTTTGGAGTCACTTTTTTTGTAAATAAGAATATGTTTCTGAAAACTTTGACATGCTGTGTGATGTTAGTTACCTTTGATGCTGGTTTAGGGTGAGGGTTAGGATGTGATGTTAGTTACCTTTGATGCTGGTTTAGGGTGAGGGTTAGGATGTGATGTTAGTTACCTTTGATGCTGGTTTAGGGTGAGGGTTAGGATGTGATGTTAGTTACCTTTGATGCTGGTTTAGGGTGAGGGTTAGGATGTGATGTTAGTTACCTTTGATACTGGTTTAGGGTGAGGGTTAGGATGAGGGTTAGGATGTGATGTTAGTTACCTTTGATGCTGGTTTAGGGTGAGGGTTAGGATGTGATGTTAGTTACCTTTGATGCTGGTTTTGGGTGAGGGTTAGGATGTGATGTTAGTTACCTTTGATGCTGGAGGTTTTGGGTGAGGGTTAGGATGTGATGTTAGTTACCTTTGATGCTGGTTTAGGGTGAGGGTTAGGATGTGATGTTAGTTACCTTTGATGCTGGTTTAGGGTGAGGGTTAGGATGTGATGTTAGTTACCTTTGATACTGGTTTAGGGTGAGGGTTAGGATGAGGGTTAGGATGTGATGTTAGTTACCTTTGATGCTGGTTTAGGGTGAGGGTTAGGATGTGATGTTAGTTACCTTTGATGCTGGTTTAGGGTGAGGGTTAGGATGTGATGTTAGTTACCTTTGATGCTGGTTTAGGGTGAGGGTTAGGATGTGATGTTAGTCACCTTTGATGCTGGTTTAGGGTGAGGGTTAGGATGTGATGTTAGTTACCTTTGATGCTGGTTTAGGGTGAGGGTTAGGATGTGATGTTAGTTACCTTTGATGCTGGTTTAGGGTGAGGGTTAGGATGTGATGTTAGTTACCTTTGATGCTGGTTTAGGGTGAGGGTTAGGATGTGATGTTAGTCACCTTTGATGCTGGTTTAGGGTGAGGGTTAGGATGTGGAGTTAGTTACCTTTGATGCTGGTTTAGGGTGAGGGTTAGGATGTGATGTTAGTTACCTTTGATGCTGGTTTAGGGTGAGGGTTAGGCTGTGATGTTAGTTACCTTTGATGCTGGTTTAGGGTGAGGGTTAGGATGTGATGTTAGTTACCTTTGATGCTGGAGGTTTTGGGTGAGGGTTAGGATGTGATGTTAGTTACCTTTGATGCTGGTTTAGGGTGAGGGTTAGGATGTGATGTTAGTTACCTTTGATGCTGGTTTAGGGTGAGGGTTAGGATGTGATGTTAGTTACCTTTGATACTGGTTTAGGGTGAGGGCTAGGATGTGATGTTAGTTACCTTTGATGCTGGTTTAGGGTGAGGGTTAGGATGTGATGTTAGTTACCTTTGATGCTGGTTTAGGGTGAGGGTTAGGATGTGATGTTAGTTACCTTTGATGCTGGTTTAGGGTGAGGGTTAGGATGTGATGTTAGTTACCTTTGATGCTGGTTTAGGGTGAGGGTTAGGATGTGATGTTAGTTACCTTTGATGCTGGTTTAGGGTGAGGGTTAGGCTGTGATGTTAGTTACCTTTGATGCTGGTTTAGGGTGAGGGTTAGGATGTGATGTTAGTTACCTTTGATGCTGGTTTTGGGTGAGGGTTAGGATGTGATGTTAGTTACCTTTGATGCTGGTTTAGGGTGAGGGTTAGGATGTGGTGTTAGTTACCTTTGATGCTGGTTTAGGGTGAGGGTTAGGATGTGATGTTAGTTACCTTTGATGCTGGAGGTTTTGGGTGAGGGTTAGGCTGTGATGTTGGTTACCTTTGATGCTGGAGGTTTTGGGAGTGCGGTGGGAGGTCCAGGAGGAGGGTTCACACCACCCCACCCTGGTGGCTGCAGAGATCCGGAGCAGGTAGACGGTATCAGGCTGAAGGTCTCCCAGGAGGTACTGGGTGCTGTTCTGGGCCAGCTCCACAGACAGAACCGTGGCGTCTGCAGCTGTACGGTAGGACAGACGATAGGCCCAGATGTGCCCACGGGACAGTTTGGTTGGTAGAGGCTGCCACAAAACCTGGATGTCTGTAGGGCTGTGGCTGGTCAGGCTGAGCTCTGGGGTACGCAGGGGCACTGGAGGGGACAGGAGGAGACTTTCAACTGTGTTTGAATGGATCTGTTCGAGACAAGTCGAGGGCGCAGAATCTCTAACCTTAATCCACAATATTGAGCAGTTATTTTGGGATGATTTGTAGATCAGTGATTCTGCACAGTCCGAATGCAATGTAGTTAAACTTAAAATACGCACAATCATTCACACTGTCAAATCAAGTGATGAAGTGAGTTACAGAAAGGAGCAGTTGATAATCCCTGTTATCGGCTCAATTCCATTCCATTCTATTCATTGACATGACAACAGTCTACATGACAACAGTCTACATGACAATAGTCTACATGACAACAGTCTACATGACAACAGTCTACATGACAACAGTCTACTTGTATGTCCGTACTCACCGTCCTCCAGAGTGTGTTGACAGACTTGGTCAGACATACGGCTAGCTCCCATCGGCATATAGGCCACCATGTAGAAAGAGTAGTTCCAGGCTGGCTCCAGGTCATCTATGATGTAGCTGGTCGTGTCGTTGCCAATCACCACCTGGTATTCCTCATTGTTTAGTCCTGGAATGGATAGGGGAGAAAATGAACAAGTTTTAATGTAACAAGGAAGATGCATCAAATGTAAGGATCCCTTGAAAGGGAGACAAGGGGACTAAAACTGTTGAAATTAATGACAAATAGATGAATAAAATAGATATAAAAGACCAGAGATGAATATCTTCAAACCCTGTGGTATGTAAACAAGTTGGTTTTACTGTTTGGGTATACTAGTCTTTCTGCTAACAGTCTTCTTGCCCCTCAGATTTTCTGTCAACATTGAACTAATGCAGAGCAGAGTCACGTTCCCTGTGACGTCTTTCCTACCCACAGGCCTCAAACAGTCCTAACCTGTGACACGTCTTTCCTGCCCACTCCTCCTCCATCCCCCCGTCTCTACTCCTCCTCCACCCCCCCGTCTCTACCCCTCCTCCACCACCACCACCCCGTCTCTACCCCTCTTCCACCACCACCCCGTCTCTACCCCTCCTCCACCACCCCGTCTCTACCCCTCCTCCACCACCCCGTCTCTACCCCTCCTCCACCACCCAGTCTCTACCCCTCCTCCACCACCCCGTCTCTACCCCTCCTCCACCACCCCGTCTCTACCCCTCCTCCACCACCCCGTCTCTACCCCTCCTCCACCACCCCGTCTCTACTCCTCCTCCACCCCGCCGTCTCTACCCCTCCTCCACCACCACCACCCCGTCTCTACCCCTCCTCCACCACCACCCCGTCTCTACCCCTCCTCCACCACCACGTCTCTACCCCTCCTCCACCACCCCGTCTCTACCCCTCCTCCACCACCCCGTCTCTACCCCTCCTCCACCACCCCGTCTCTACCCCTCCTCCACCACCCCGTCTCTACCCCTCCTCCACCACCCCGTCTCTACCCCTCCTCCACCACCCCGTCTCTACCCCTCCTCCATCACCCCATCTCTACCCCTCCTCCATCACCCCGTCTCTACCCCTCCTCCATCACCCCGTCTCTACCCCTCCTCCATCACCCCGTCTTTACTCCTACTCCATCACCCTGTCTACTCCTCCTCCATCACCCTGTCTTTACCCCTCCATCACCCTGTCTACTCCTCCTCCATCACCCTGTCTACTCCTCCTCCATCACCCTGTCTACTCCTCCTCCATCACCCTGTCTACTCCTCCTCCATCACCCTGTCTACTCCTCCTCCATCACCCTGTCTACTCCTCCTCCATCACCCTGTCTACTCCTCCCCCATCACCCTGTCTACTCCTCCCCCATCACCCTGTCTACTCCTCCCCCATCACCCTGTCTACTCCTCCCCCATCACCCTGTCTACTCCTCCTCCATCACCCTGTCTACTCCTCCTCCATCACCCTGTCTACTCCTCCTCCATCACCCTGTCTTTACCCCTCCATCACCCTGTCTACTCCTCCTCCATCACCCCGTCTACTCCTCCTCCATCACCCCGTCTACTACTCCTCCATCACCCCGTCTACTCCTCCTCCATCACCCCGTCTACTCCTCCTCCATCACCCCGTCTACTCCTCCTCCATCACCCCGTCTCTACCCCTCCTCCATCACCCCGTCTCTACCCCTCCGTCTCCACCCCTCCTCCATCACCCCGTCTCCACCCCTCCTCCATCACCCCGTCTACTCCTCCTCCATCACCCCGTCTACTCCTCCTCCATCACCCTGTCTTTACCCCTCCATCACCCGGTCTACTCCTCCTCCATCACCCCGTCTACTCCTCCTCCATCACCCCGTCTACTCCTCCTCCATCACCCCGTCTACTCCTCCTCCATCACCCCGTCTACTCCTCCTCCATCACCCCGTCTACTCCTCCTCCATCACCCCGTCTACTCCTCCTCCATCACCCCGTCTACTCCTCCTCCATCACCCCGTCTACTCCTCCTCCATCACCCCGTCTACTCCTCCTCCATTACCCCGTCTCCACCCCTCCTCCATCACCCCGTCTCCACCCCTCCTCCATCACCCCGTCTCCACCCCTCCTCCATCACCCCGTCTCTACCCCTCCTCCAGCACCCCTCCTCCATCACCCCGTCTCCACCCCTCCTCCATCACCCCGTCTCCACCCCTCCTCCATCACCCCGTCTCCACCCCTCCTCCATCACCCCGTCTCCACCCCTCCTCCATCACCCCGTCTCCACCCCTCCTCCATCACCCCGTCTCCACCCCTCCTCCATCACCCTGTCTCCACCCCTCCTCCATCACCCTGTCTACTCCTCCTCCATCACCCCGTCTACTCCTCCTCCATCACCCCGTCTACCCCTCCTCCATCACCCCGTCTCCACCCCTCCATCACCCCGTCTCCACCCCTCCTCCTACACCCCGTCTCTACCCCTCCTCCATCACCCCGTCTCTACCCCTCCTCCATCACCCCGTCTCCACCCCTCCTCCATCACCCCGTCTACTCCTCCTCCATCACCCCGTCTACTCCTCCTCCATCACCCTGTCTTTACCCCTCCATCACCCTGTCTACTCCTCCTCCATCACCCCGTCTACTCCTCCTCCATCACCCCGTCTACTCCTCCTCCATCACCCCGTCTACTCCTCCTCCATCACCCCGTCTACTCCTCCTCCATCACCCCGTCTACTCCTCCTCCATCACCCCGTCTACTCCTCCTCTATCACCCCGTCTACTCCTCCTCCATCACCCCGTCTACTCCTCCTCCATCACCCCGTCTACTCCTCCTCCATCACCCCGTCTACTCCTCCTCCATCACCCCGTCTACTCCTCCTCCATCACCCCGTCTACTCCTCCTCCATTACCCCGTCTCCACCCCTCCTCCATCACCCCGTCTCCACCCCTCCTCCATCACCCCGTCTCTACCCCTCCTCCAGCACCCCTCCTCCATCACCCCGTCTCCACCCCTCCTCCATCACCCCGTCTCCACCCCTCCTCCATCACCCCGTCTCCACCCCTCCTCCATCACCCCGTCTCCACCCCTCCTCCATCACCCCGTCTCCACCCCTCCTCCATCACCCTGTCTCCACCCCTCCTCCATCACCCTGTCTACTCCTCCTCCATCACCCCGTCTACTCCTCCTCCATCACCCCGTCTACCCCTCCTCCATCACCCCGTCTCCACCCCTCCATCACCCCGTCTCCACCCCTCCTCCTACACCCCGTCTCTACCCCTCCTCCATCACCCCGTCTCTACCCCTCCTCCATCACCCCGTCTCCACCCCTCCTCCATCACCCCGTCTCCACCCCTCCTCCATCACCCCGTCTCCACCCCTCCTCCATCACCCTGTCTCCACCCCTCCATCACCCTGTCTACTCCTCCTCCATCACCCTGTCTACTCCTCCTCCATCACCCTGTCTACTCCTCCTCCATCACCCTGTCTACTCCTCCTCCATCACCCTGTCTACTCCTCCTCCATCACCCTGTCTACTCCTCCTCCATCACCCTGTCTTTACCCCTCCATCACCCTGTCTACTCCTCCTCCATCACCCCGTCTCTACCCCTCCTCCATCACCCCGTCTCTACCCCTCCTCCATCACCCCGTCTCTACTCCTCCTCCATCACCCCGTCTCTACTCCTCCTCCATCACCCTGTCTCCACCCCTCCATCACCCTGTCTCCACCCCTCCATCACCCTGTCTACTCCTCCTCCATCACCCCGTCTACCCCTCCTCCATCACCCCGTCTCTACCCCTCCTCCATCACCCCGTCTCTACCCCTCCTCCATCACCCCGTCTCTACCCCTCCTCCATCACCCCGTCTTTACTCCTCCTCCATCACCCCGTCTTTACTCCTACCTTCAGCCTTAATGTAGTGTACAGAATAAGCGATGACTTTGTCCGCGTTGTAGATGGGTCTCTCCCAGGCCAGTAGGATGGCTGAGGAGGAGATGGTTTCAGCGTGGATGTTCCTGGGAGCGCTGGGCCGGTCCTCAGACATCACCACGATGAGGCGTGCCAGGGACAGAACGCTGCCCTGCTCGTTCTCCGCCACACACTGGTAGATGGCATCATCCTCCGTTGTGATCTGAGTGATCACCAGTTTACTGTGGAGGGAAACAGAGTCATGAACTTCGGTATAGTCTTTATTAATGGTATGTGTACAATGCCAGCAAGCTTAAATCAATACTTGTATTATTTTTTTATAAATGTATTACCAGGCAGGTCAAATGATTATTTACAACGATGGCCTGGCAGGTCGCCATTTGAACTACATAAAAGTGCATTGTTGTTTAAGGGCGTGTAAGTAAGCATTTCACTGTGAGGTCTACTACACCTGTTGTATTCAGCATTTCACTGTAAGGTCTACCTACACCTGTTGTATTCAGCATTTCACTGTGAGGTCTCCTACACCTGTTGTATTCAGCATTTCACTGTAAGGTCTACTACACCTGTTGTATTCAGCATTTCACTGTAAGGTCTACTACACCTGTTGTATTCAGCATTTCACTGTGAGGTCTACTACACCTGTTGTATTCAGCATTTCACTGTAAGGTCTACTACACCTGTTGTAATTCAGCATTTCACTGTGAGGTCTACTACACCTGTTGTATTCAGCATTTCACTGTGAGGTCTACTACACCTGTTGTATTCAGCATTTCACTGTGAGGTCTACTACACCTGTTGTATTCAGCATTTCACTGTAAGGTCTACTACACCTGTTGTATTCAGCATTTCACTGTAAGGTCTACTACACCTGTTGTATTCAGCATTTCACTGTGAGGTCTACTACACCTGTTGTATTCAGCATTTCACTGTGAGGTCTACTACACCTGTTGTATTCGGCATTTCACTGTAAGGTCTACTACACCTGTTGTATTCAGCATTTCACTGTGAGGTCTACTACACCTGTTGTATTCGGCATTTCACTGTAAGGTCTACTACACCTGTTGTATTCGATGCATTTGACAAATAACATTCGATTTGATGAGAACAGCTTCACTCTTATTACAACAAACCATTGTTGGAAATCATTTGACTGACACGTTGACATTTTTTAATTAAACGTTTTCTTTATGTCAATAGTGTTATTGTAAAGTCAAAGACACATTTTCATATTGAGTGGGGGAAAAAAAAAGGGTTTGTTTTAATTCTAAATTTTAATTTTTGTTGCAGGTGAAATAATGTGATGATATCGTCAAAGAAAAAAAGAAACCCTCCGAGGGAACGCTAACCCTAACCCTCCGAGGGAACGCTAACCCTAACCCTCCGAGGGAACGCTAACCCTAACCCTCCGAGGGAACGCTAACCCTAACCCTCCGAGGGAACGCTAACCCTAACCCTCCGAGGGAACGCTAACCCTAACCCTCCGAGGGAACGCTAACCCTAACCCTCCGAGGGAACGCTAACCCTAACCCCCTGAGGGAACGCTAACCCTAACCCTCCGAGGGAACGCTAACCCTAACCCTCCGAGGGAACGCTAACCCTAACCCTCCGAGGGAACGCTAACCCTAACCCTCCGAGGGAACGCTAACCCTAACCCTCCGAGGGAACGCTAACCCTAACCCTCCGAGGGAACGCTAACCCTAACCCTCCGAGGGAACGCTAACCCTCCGAGGGAACGCTAACCCTAACCCTCCGAGGGAACGCTATGTGGCCGACACATTCAATAAACAAAGTGATATGAGCAGGAGAGCAGCGTTTTCTCTTTTCTTTGAATATCCCATTTTAAAATGTCAAGTGTAAATTTGATCTCCAGTACGGAGTCGTTCAGGTGTAACAGTACCTGTTGTACATCTTGATCCTGCCGTTCAGGTGCACCTCCTCTCCGTTCTTCAGCCAGGTGATGCGTGGCGGGGGCACCCCCTGAGCCTGGCACACGAAGCGGGCAGTGCCAGCCCTGGGACGGGTCTGGCTCTCGGGTCTCTCCACCAGTGATGGGGGCTCTAGAGGCAGAACCAAGTGGTGGATGAGGTGTGTATCTCACTTATACTATTTCAGTGTATCATTCTATCCAATCTATTTGTGCCGTATTATTGATAGGAAAACCCTAAGGATGGCACGAATATTCTTACATATGTACTTTTTATTAGTGGATAGAGACAGGAAGTATTAAGAAGTGGAAACAGTAGGACCGGGGTTTGAACCCACACTCACACAGACATACATACACCAAAGGCTGTGAGGTGTTTCTCAAAATGCCTACTACACTGCTCCGAGTACGCAAATTGGGAGTACGGGGAGGGTCGGAAGTACGAGTCTAAAACAAAGTATGCGAAACATGGAGCATGGAGGGCGCTTCTTGAATGCGTACTCCATTTGTAGATATTTTGAAGCATGCATCGATGCTTCAAAGGAAAGTGCGCAAAGAAATATGACACAACCACGTAACAAAAATGAAGAAAGTTCTCTTGCAATCAATGGCGGCCATTATTTGAGCTGAAGTGAAAAATAAAAATACACAATGTTGCCCATTCCCATCTCACGTGTTGCCCATTCCCATCTCACGTGTTGCCCATTCCCATCTCACGTGTTGCCCATTCCCATCTCACGTGTTGCCCATTCCCATCTCACGTGTTGCCCATTCCCATCTCACGTGTTGCCCATTCCCATCTCACGTGTTGCCCATTCCCATCTCACGTGTTGCCCATTCCCATCTCACGTGTTGCCGGACTACAATGTTTTATCTTGATACGTTAATAAATACATGCTGTGTTACTGTTGCCGTGGTTACCAGCCTACCCATTGTAGTGTGCGTAGGTCGTAGGTCAATAGTAAGTCAATAGCTCTAACTGGCTAGCTACTACCGTTAGCTGCTTCTCAGTGCTGCTCAGCTTGAGGTAATACAGTAGGGGGAGTGCTCCTCATCGTGAGTTAATACAGTAGGGGGAGTGCTGCTCAGCGTGAGATAATACAGTAGAGGGAGTGCTGCTCAGCGTGAGGTAATACAGTAGGGGGAGTGCTGCTCAGCTTGAGATAATACAGTAGAGGGAGTGCTGCTCAGCGTGAGGTAATACAGTAGTGGGAGTGCTGCTCAGCGTGAGGTAATACAGTAGGGGGAGTGCTGCTCAGCATGAGGTAATACAGTAGGGGGAGTGCTTCTCAGCTTGAGGTAATACAGTAGGGAGGAGTGCTGCTCAGCGTGAGGTAATACAGTAGGGGGAGTGCTGCTCAGCTTGAGGTAATACAGTAGGGGGAGTGCTGCTCAGCTTTAGGTAATACAGTAGAGAGGAGTGCTGCTCAGCGTGAGGTAATACAGTAGAGGGAGTGCTGCTCAGCATGAGGTAATACAGTAAGGAGAGTGCTGCTTAGCGTGAGGTAATACAGTAGGGGGAGGTGCAGCGTGAGGTAATACAGTAGGGGGAGTGCTGCTCAGCATGAGGTAATACAGTAGGGAGAGTGCTGCTCAGCATGAGGTAATACAGTAGGGGGAGTGCTGCTCAGTGTGAGGTAATACAGTAGGGGGAGTGCTGCTCAGCGTGAGGTAATACAGTAGTGGGAGTGCTGCTCAGCGTGAGGTAATACAGTAGTGGGAGTGCTGCTCAGCGTGAGGTAATACAGTAGGGGGAGTGCTGCTCAGCGTGAGGTAATACAGTAGGGGGAGTGCTGCTCAGCGTGAGGTAATACAGTAGGGGGAGTGCTGCTCAGCGTGAGGTAATACAGTAGTGGGAGTGCTACTCAGCGTGAGGTAATACAGTAGGGGGAGTGCTGCTCAGCATGAGGTAATACAGTAGTGGGAGTGCTGCTCAGCGTGAGGTAATACAGTAGAGGGAGTGCTGCTCAGCGTGAGGTAATACAGTAGTGGGAGTGCTGCTCAGCGTGAGGTAATACAGTAGGGGGAGGTGCAGCGTGAGGTAATACAGTAGGGGGAGGTGCAGCGTGAGGTAATACAGTAGGGGGAGGTGCAGCGTGAGGTAATACAGTAGGGGGAGGTGCAGCGTGAGGTAATACAGTAGGGGGAGGTGCAGCGTGAGGTAATACAGTAGGGGGAGTGCTGCTCAGCGTGAGGTAATACAGTAGGGGGAGTGCTGAGGTAATACAGTAGTGGGAGTGCTGCTCAGCGTGAGGTAATACAGTAGAGGGAGGTGCAGCGTGAGGTAATACAGTAGGGGGAGTGCTGCTCAGCTTTAGGTAATACAGTAGGGAGGAGTGCTGCTCAGCGTGAGGTAATACAGTAGAGGGAGTGCTGCTCAGCGTGAGGTAATACAGTAGGGGGAGTGCTGCTCAGCGTGAGGTAATACAGTAGAGGGAGTGCTGCTCAGCGTGAGGTAATACAGTAGTGGGAGGTGCAGCGTGAGGTAATACAGTAGGGGGAGTGCTGCTCAAATGGAATGTTTCATGTGTTCTCCAAACTCTCGTCCTCAAGAGAACGTCCTCTGAGAATACACTTGGGGCACCCTCGGTAGTATGCATATTGAAAAACCACTCAGTGGCTGTAACCACTAGACTGAAACCCAGAGCAATATTCTCCCATTTCAGCTGAAAACACATTGTTGGATCGGTATATATGGATATAGTAGTTTACCGAGCACGGTGAGGTTGGCAGTAGCGATAGTGTAGTTGCGTGTTCTTGGGGTGGTGGCTCTACAGAGGTAGACTCCACTGTGCTGAGGCTTCACATCACTGATCACCAGGTTTCCACTGTCAAACACAAATAAATATATATATATATTTTTTTTTATGCATTAAAACACAACACACTTTACAGTGCAAACAGAACTTTGAGACCACTGAAGCAAGTGCCCACATTTTCCTTCAGGAAATACATTTTTTAAATATATTTTTATAACAATAATAAAATCACATACAACACAAAGGAAGTTTAAAAAACAAAAATGATGTCACTGATACATAAATGACAAGCTACAAAGGTGGGTCTTTAAACGTGGTTTAAAAACCTCAATGGTGGCCGATGTTGCACAGAGCATTATGGGTACAGTGGTGCATCATGCATCCTCTCACCTGCCCAGCACTCTGGCATTGAACACGTCGATGGGTTTACTGTCGGCCCGGCTCCAGGAGATGATGGGTCTGGGGTTGCCCGTAGCAACACACTCCAGGACCACGGTGTAGTGGAGGGAAGCAGTCATGTTTTGGGGGCCCGCTATGATCCGGGGCCTCTGACGCGGTTTAGGGCCAGAACCTACACAGAGACAAAAAAAAAAAAGTTTTAATTGTGCAATTATTTTCACAGTAAAAACCAGTACAATTTAAAAGAAGACATACTGTATGTGCATGTGAGGTACGTAACATTGCAAAAATCAGAAACTTTCTGTCCAAAAATGATGCAGAAAAATTAATCCATGCTTTTGTCACTTCTAGGTTAGACTACTGCAATGCTCTACTTTCCGGCTACCCGGATAAAGCACTAAATAAACTTCAGTTAGTGCTAAATACGGCTGCTAGAATCCTGACTAGAACCAAAAAATTTGATCATATTACTCCAGTGCTAGCCTCCCTTCACTGGCTTCCTGTCAAGGCAAGGGCTGATTTCAAGGTTTTACTGCTAACCTACAAAGCATTACATGGGCTTGCTCCTACCTATCTCTCTGATTTGGTCCTGCCGTACATACCTACGTCACAAGACGCAGGCCTCCTAATTGTCCCTAGAATTTCTAAGCAAACAGCTGGAGGCAGGGCTTTCTCCTACAGAGCTCCATTTTTATGGAACGGTCTGCCTACCCATGTGAGAGACGCAGACTCGGTCTCAACCTTTAAGTCTTTACTGAAGACTCATCTCTTCAGTGGGTCATATGATTGAGTGTAGTCTGGCCCAGGAGTGTGAAGGTGAACGGAAAGGCTCTGGAGCAACGAACCACCCTTGCTGTCTCTGCTTGACCGGTTCCCCTCTTTCCACTGGGATTCTCTGCCTCTAACCCTAGAGTGACTGAGTCACTGGCTTACTAGGGCTCTTTCATACCGTCCCTAGGAGGGGTGCGTCACTTGAGTGGGTTGAGTCACTGATGTGATCTTCCTGTCTGGGTTGGCGGCCCCCCCCCCCCCCCCCCCCCCGGGTTGTGCCGTGGCGGAGATCTTTGTGGGCTATACTCGGCCTTGTCTCAGGATGGTAAGTTGGTGGTTGAAGATATCCCTCAAGTGGTATGGGGGCTGTGCTTTGGCAAAGTGGGTGGGGTTATATCCTTCCTGTTTGGCCCTGTTCGGGGGTGTCCTCGGATGGAGCCACAGTGTCTCCTGACCCCTCCTGTCTCAGCCTCCAGTATTTATGCTGCAGTAGTTTATGTGTCGGGGGGCTAAGGTCAGTTTGTTATATCTGGAGTACTTCTCCTGTCCTATCCGGTGTCCTGTGTGAATTTAAGTATGCTCTCTCTAATTCTCTCTTTCTTTCTCTCTCTCGGAGGACCTGAGCCCTAGGACCGTGCCTACCTGACATGATGACTCCTTGCTGTCCCCAGTCCACCTGGCCGTGCTGCTGCTCCAGTTTCAACTGTTCTGCCTTATTATTATTGGACCATGCTGGTCATTTATGAACATTTGAACATCTTGGCCATGTTCTGTTATAATCTCCACCCAGCACAGCCAGAAGAGGACTGGCCACCCCACATAGCCTGGTTCCTTTCTAGGTTTCTTCCTAGGTTTTGGCCTTTCTAGGGAGTTTTTCCTAGCCACCGTGCTTCTACACCTGCATTGCTTGCTGTTTGGGGTTTTAGGCTGGGTTTCTGTTCAGCACTTTGAGATATCAGCTACGAAGGGCTATATAAATACATTTGATTTGATTTGTTTTAAACAAGTCTACCCATAATCTTAATTGAAAGCACACACACACACCTTGGTTGATGACGGAGAGCGTTGCCTTTCTACTCTTGACGCGGTTGCCGATGTTGGTGGCCACACAACGGTACTTCCCAGCATCCTCTAGTTGGACATTTTGAATCTGGAGAGCTCCGTTGGGCAGGACTGTGATTCTAGAGAGACAAATGGACAATGATGGCCAGGACCAGGGCCCATAGTCACGAAGCACTTCTTAAGGAAAAAAAAGGTATAGTGTATAGTGTGCCTACCTGTCTGTCTCCAATGGTAGTGTGCTTTGGTCTAGCTCCCAGGTGTAGTTCGCTTTGTGTGTAGTGTCTAATGTGTAGTGTGCCTACCTGTCTGTCTCCAACGGTAGTGTGCTTTGGTCTAGCTCCCAGGTGATGGTGGCAGGAGGGTTAGAGGTCACCTGGCAGGTGAACCTGGCCACGGAACCTTCGGTCACCTCCAAAGGCACGGGCTGCACCACGAATGGTGAGATATCTGCAACGCGGTGAAAACACAATCCGCAAAGGAAGCAGTGGTTTCTCAGTTTAATATTAACTCTGTAAAGTCACAGAACCACTGAGTTCTTCTTTGCAATAGTTATTCTATGTGGGGCAGCAGTTAGCCTAGTGGTTAGAGCATTGGGCCAGTAGCCGTAAAGGTTGCTAGATTGAATCCCACGAGCTGACAAAATAAAAATCTGTCGTTTTGCCCCTGAACAAGGCAGTTAACCCACTGTTCCCCGGTAGGCCGTCATTGTAAATAAGAATTTGTTCTTAACTGGCTTGACTAGTTAAAAAAAATTTTTTTTTAAGTAGATACACGAAGGTGCTAAAAATATTTATCTCAGGAGCTTAAAAAGGGTTAGCTCTAAAGCAAATTAGACATTCTGTGTTTTCCTGGGACCCAAATTAGAAATTCTGTGTTTTCCTGGGACCCAAATTAGACATTCTGTGTTTTCCTGGGACCCAGGCGTAGGAACATATGCAACTGTATGTAAATATTGGTACATTTCATTGCCCTTATGCCTAAAACAAATGCAATATAAACAAAAACAAATAACAATTAAATGAAATAGCCAAACAAATAGCTAGTCATGTTTATTTTCCCCCATTAAAAACTCTTGACATATCTGTCTAGGTTGGAACTGTTGCTGTTAAAATTCAATAAATAATTTTAATTCTGAACTAGAATAAACTGACGGATCCAGGCTGTATCACAACCTGCCGTGATTGGGAGACCAGAAAACACACACACACAGTCCTAATGAGAGGTGTGTGGCTGGTTGAAGTTTTCAACAAGTATGTCTATTCTGGGCTCTGTTTTTGACAGTGCAACATTGAGGTTATGCTCAGCATTGAGACTGCTTCTGTACTTTTTTTCCAGAGTGGAGAACCCTGACTGACATAGGCACGTGGTGCCAAACAGGACCAGAACATCTACTGCTTTACTCACTGTTTAGTGAGCTTGCCAGGTCAATGCCTTAGACTGCTGCTCCACTGTTTAGTGAGCCTGCCAGATCAATGCCTTAGACTGCTGCGCCACTGTTTAGTGAGCCTGCCAGGTCAATGCCTTAGACTGCTGCTCCACTGTTGAGTGAGCCTGTCAGGTCAGTGCCTTAGACTGCTGCTCCACTGTTTAGTGAGGTCAGGGCCTTAGACTGCTGCTCCACTGTTTAGTGAGCCTGTCAGGTCAGTGCCTTAGACTGCTGCTCCACTGTTTAGTGAGGTCAGGGCCTTAGACTGCTGCTCCACTGTTTAGTGAGCCTGTCAGGTCAGTGCCTTAGACTGCTGCTCCACTGTTTAGTGAGGTCAGGGCCTTAGACTGCTGCTCCACTGTTTAGTGAGCCTGCCAGGTCAGTGCCTTAGACTGCTGCTCCACTCGGGAGGCCATCAGCTAAATATATTATTCAAAAAAATATTGTTAACAGAAGAAACATCTTGAAACAAAACCCTGGCACCACTATGGCATGTAGTCCTAGGTCCTCACCACCCAGTGCAAACTACCCTTGGCCTTGTGGAAACTACCCTTGGCTTTGTGGAAACTACCCTTGGCTTTGTGGAAACTACCCTTGGCTTTGTTAAGATTATCTAACGTCCATCTAGCCAATCACCACCCATTGATAAGAGGGGCCATTCTGTCTGTTGGGTGTTTCTGCCGGTGGTTGGGGTCAGCCATGCTGGGTGTGTGGCCAAAGCCAGAAAACTGCTCTACTAATACGGTCATCCCGGCCCTGTCGTAAACAGCAGATCAATGGACAGGTCAGAATGCACAAAGATTCCCTTTAAAGAGGTCAGGGTTCACCCCACCCCGGGTCTCCCCCAATTTGAGCTGAAATTGAATGGACAGGGGGTCCATTCAATTTCAGCTCAAATTGGGGGAGACCCGGCGGGATCGAAGACTGTTACCGGTCTGGTCAGCTATCGTCCCCCAAAAACTGGGACTTGCATATACTAATGTTTCATTTGACATTTTAGGCATTTAGCAAACACTCTTTTCCAGAGCGACATACAGGAGCAATTAGTGTTAGATGCCTTGCTCACGGGCGAATCGACAGATTTTTAATTAACTGCTAGGCTCCCTGCCATCTTACTTCATGTTTTTTGTTAATTTTTGAAAATATGATACAATGTAGTGTGATGTCATAGAGGATGTAGTGTGATGTCATAGAGCATGTTGCAGGCCAGTGTGCTACTGCAGGTGGTATAACACTGACTGTTATCAGACTGAAATCAGACGCAATAAACATCACAGAACTCTGGTGGCTTTCCTTTCCTGAGCTTTTTTCAAATGTTTGAGAGGAACTAAAATACTATTTCAGAGTAGATAATACAACCTAGTCACCCACATGACAGATCGGGCCTAGCCTATAGATACATAGAACAATAGAGTTGATCTTGACAATGATGGCGAGTGTAGGAGAGCCACCGAAAGGACCAATGACAGACAGATTAGTGACAGGACAACCGCCAACCCCAGCAGGCCAGGCCGTGACATCACAAAGCCTTTCCCAATGAGAGAGAAGTAGCTTCTCGTGAATTATAAATCACATCTCCCAGAGAGAGACAGAGAGAGAGACACAGAGAGAGAGAGAACTTTGGTGCTCTGGACAGACTGGGAGCAGTAGCAGAGAGAGAGAGCGAGAGAGAGAGAGACACAGAGAGAGAGAGAACTTTGGTGCTCTGGACAGACTGGGAGCAGTAGCAGAGAGAGAGAGCGAGAGAGAGAGAGACAGAGAGAACTCTCTGGGCCTCTGGACAGACTGGGAGCAGTAGCAGAGAGAGAAAGAGAGAGGCCCCTCCTCCATCCTCAAATCAAATTGTATTGGTTACATACATATATTTAGCGGGTGTTATTGCGGGTGTAGAGAAATGCTTGTGTTTCTAGCTCCAACAGTGCAGTAATATCTAACAATTCACAACAATACACAAATCTAAAAGTAAAATAATGGAATTAAGAAATACATAATATATATATATATATATATATATATATAAACTTCCGCCACACCTTAACTCATTGTTAACCTTGAGATGTATAAGTTACCAGACCTGGACTCAGGGATGGCTAACCCTGGAGAATGTGGAATGATCTAGAAAAACTCCTTTAGAGTCGGTGCCTCTAGGGCAATTCAGGCAGATGTTAGAAGGCCTTTTTTTTACTGAAGAATATGTTTGTTTCATATGATTGAGTTTCTTTTCATGTATTGTGTAATTGAGATATATATATATATATATATATATGAGTGTAATTCTTGTTTATTGATGCAGGGCTCATCTGCAAATGTCTCTGCTTAAATAAAGATGAAATAAATTAATATCAAAACTTCAAATAAACTAAATATTGATGTTGCTTCTGATCAACAAGGAATCGTTGAGACTTATAATAAAGTATCACCTGGCTATTCTACAGACTCAAAGTATTGTAGTTTTCTTCCCTGTCTCTAAATCACATCATACAGAAAAAATAAATTTAAAAAACGTATCCTAAAGATCCTACCCAAAATCTAAGCATGATTAAACTAAAGCTAGTCCTCGTGTTTGAGTTAGAAAGCGCCTGGTGATGCTGAATAGACCATGGGATCTGACCAGCTGTCCAGTCCACTGATATGTGGACAAATGAAACAGTCTTTTCTTTAGGGGCAGTCAGGAGCAGGCCAGACAAAGGGTTAAAAGTGAAAGGCCTTTTGAGAGATTCCTCTGTGTAACAGACCACGCCGCAGAACAATCACAGGAGCAGTGGTCTACACTGACAATGCATATTCAATCGTAGAACACATAGGACTGGCTGATCCTGTGTTTGTGTGTTTCCATCTTACTTTACCTGAAATTTACACGGATTTCCTCATTTGATTAGCTTTCAGATAGACTGTCCGTCACTACTTAATTGACCCTTAAAAGTTTTAAAACCAGTCTAATAACTCCACAAAAAGCTTTTACTACTAATAAGGATAAGCCTGTCCACTCCCTGAAACACTGGACAGCTTCTATTGACATGCAAACTTCACAGAGGAAAGCTTTAGAGGACTGTGTGAGTCATTACAGTTGTTGTTGTTTGGCTCCCGAGTGGCGCAGCGGTCTAAGGCACTGCATCACTACAGTCCCTGGTTCGAATCCAGGCTGTATCACATCCGGGCCGTGATTGGGAGTCCCATAGGGCGGCGCACAATTGGCCCAGCGTCGTTAGTGTTTGGCCGGGGTAGGCCGTCATTGTAAATAAGAATTTGTTCTTAAATGACTTGCCCAGTTAAATAAAGGTAAAATGTTTTTTTTTTTAATAATAGATTCCATTATAACCTTTCCACTTTGTTACCTCGAGCACCATACTTACTTGCGATAGTCAGGCGGGATCTTTGGCTTAGGATGGCTCCATATTTGTTCTGGGAGAGGCACTGATAAAACCCTCCGTCCGACCCTTCTCCATCTCTCCTGGCCTCCAGTATGTACAGTGAGCCGTTGGACAGGAACTGAAGCCGCTCGCTCTCAGCTAGCCTGACTCCATTCCTCAGCCATCCGATGACGATGGGAGGCTGTCCGTGGGCCACACAGTCCAGGACCACTGGATCCTTGGATATCACTGTAATATCACTGGGCTCGATGATGAAGGAGAGTTCACTGAAACAAAAAACACCTGGAAAGAGAGAGGGGGGGGGATTAGTGATATGGAAGGAGGGAAGAGGAGAGAGGCACGGAGGGAAAAGGGGTGGAAGGGAAGGATGGAGAGGAGTGCATTGATATGCCAGGCCTGTCATGCCAAAGGAGAACCACTGGTCAGTAACGGACTTTGTGTATAACTCTTGAAATCGATGTACACTTGTTTTTATTAACTGGCTATGTATTCATTGCACCCTTGATTAGTATTGGCATTACAGCAGTCCACTGTGTGTGTTTTACAGCAACTCTCTATAAACTATTCTATGTATCATACTTACAGAATGTTTCTATTCCCATAGTCTATATACTGAATGTATTTGTCACCTATGAAAACTGTGCGATTGTTTGCATTCCTTCAATTAATAGCATAACACTGTGAGATGTAAGACAAATGGGTAGTCTACTTGACATATGAAGAGTGAGTTTGACCAGTGAAATCGGGTACAGTGCATAGTCTAGTCATTGCTCAGGTTACTACAGTGTTAATGTGACCTACAAGAGATACTAAATTAAAATGTAAGTCAGTAAATTGTCAGTGTGAATTTGAAAACGTCCGTTAATTCGTATACAAGATGTGTGGTCGGCGTCCGCGCAGAAATTAAAGGACTGGACAGTAGCAAAAATAATCGCAGTCACTCAAATCGGTCACTAATTTCCTCAAAGACTCTGGTTAATCATATCATTTTACACATCAGATTTGCGTTGCTATCCCTTTATGTTTAAAACTATCAAATCAAATTGTATTTGTCATTTGCGACGAATACAACAGGTGAAAGACCTTACCGTGAAATGCTTACTTACAGTCTGTGTTACACACACGGACCTCAAACAAGTTCAGTTGCTGGGAAACTACTACTGACTAACAAAAAAATAATATACAGCAAAAAAACAAATGATTTACCTGATAGTGGAATAAACAAAACAAAAAACAGAAAACATAGCTGGTACAGTTTCCTTTTGAACATCGCCATTTATCCAAATTGTTCTGTCATTCTATAAATGAGGATAGCAGTTCCCCATCGTGCTTCAAGCATCCCAAATTACGAATGACACCGGTGGTGCAACACGGGTTGTGACTCCTGAGCGGGGATTCGTCGACCCTCTCCCTCTGACCGCGCATGCGCTACCCGAGCCAAGGTTTCATCGATGGGCGGCGCTCTGTTGGTCTTGGAGCAGAGCAAATGTATGGTCTACTACTCTACAACTATAGAGAACAAGAAGCATCTCTCTCTCTCTGACAAAACACATAACACCTTTGAGAAACAACTATCAACAAAGTGTGCAGGTTCCATAGATAATATGTCAGACAGTCTCTGAGCCCTACTCTTTATTTGAGTATTCCTTCATATTTGGAGTAGGCCTGGCCTTCTCTCAGGACTGGAACCATAACACCATTATATTTGTAGACTTCGCACCACATTTTATACAGAAATTGCAGGAAATATATTGGGTTAGATTTTGTATTGGTTATTATTACCAAAGGTCATTGGATATTAAACTCGTGATCAGGTCCTTCCCTATATGAGACAGCTGCTCTGTTTGAAGACAGAACTTGGTAATTATTAAGATATATTGATGGTAGCCAGTCAGCTGGCTTCCTACTGAATTCAGGAATCCTACCTGCTGGACCTGACTCCGTCCTACATGCTGCACACTGACTCCGTCCTACCTGCTGGACCTGACTCCGTTCTACCTGCTGGACCTGACTCCGTCCTACCTGCTGCGCCTGACTCCGTCCTACCTGCTGGACCTGACTCCGTCCTACATGCTGCACACTGACTCCGTTCTACCTGCTGGACCTGACTCCGTCTTACCTGCTGCGCCTGACTCCGTCCTACCTGCTGGACCTGACTCTGTCCTACATGCTGCACACTGACTCCGTCCTACCTGCTGCGCCTGACCCCGTCCTACCTGCTGCACCTGACTCCGTCCTACCTGCTGCGCCTGACTCCGTCCTACCTGCTGGACCTGACTCCGTCCTACCTGCTGCGCCTGACTCCGTCCTACATGCTGGACCTGACTCCGTCCTACCTGCTGCGCCTGAGTCCGTCCTACCTGCTGCACACTGACTCCGTCCTACCTGCTGGACCTGACTCCGTCCTACATGCTGGACCTGACTCCGTCCTACCTGCTGGACCTGACTCCGTCCTACCTGCTGCGCCTGACTCCGTCCTACCTGCTGGACCTGACTCCGTCCTACATGCTGCACACTGACTCCGTCCTACCTGCTGCGCCTGACCCCGTCCTACCTGCTGCACCTGACTCCGTCCTACCTGCTGGACCTGACTCCGTCCTACATGCTGGACCTGACTCCGTCCTACCTGCTGGACCTGTCTCCATCCTTCCTGCTGTGCCTGACTCCGTCCTACATGCTGGACCTGACTCCGTCCTAACTGCTGCACACTGACTCCGTCCTACATGCTGGACCTGACTCCGTCCTACCTGCTGGACCTGACTCCGTCCTACCTGCTGCGCCTGACTCCGTCCTACATGCTGGACCTGACTCCGTCCTACCTGCTGCACACTGACTCATGACACATGCATTGTGTCACATTAGGCTATAGTTGAAGATTTCCATTGATTGATTTTTTTTCTTTCTGTTACCATACATTAGCAATAAACCATATCACTTGCCTAGTTAAATAAAGGTAAAAAATTATAATATTAATAATATCCAATGACACAGTTATTTAAAATGTTGACCAATGATAACTTTTTTTGCTAATTTTGGGTGTTTGAGACAGTGAGCAGTATAAATGTCAGGAACCTACACATATAAATGGAATTTATATAACCTTTGCATTAAATGCAACGTTAAATATATATTGATTATCGAGCTGACCATTGATTCATTTATCATTCCTGCCCCACTCCAGTCAAGATGAAGCTCAAGACCAACAGGATATAACGCTGTCCTATTCATTCATTTACAAATCCTCTGTGTCATTAAGTGTCTAGTAACTAGCAACTGGAATCAGATACAGGCCATCTGTTAAAGTTTAAATCTGCTCAATACACATCTACCCACCACTGGCTGTATTAATGCTGTGTATAAATAGATAAAGGGCTATTTTACTGGTAAAACACATTTGTTCATTTTTCAAAATAGTGAATTCTCCACTATCCTGAACTAACAGGTGGTGAACTCGTGCATTCCAAATGGCACTCTGTGGAACTCAAAAACAGCACTGTTTTTAAAACGACCTTTCTCTTATCATACAGTGCCTGCCACCATACAGTCCAAAAGACACTCTTGTAGAACTCACACATTGGTGTACGTTCTTCATTTCTTCACGCCGTCGTCTTCCTTTCTTCACGCTGTCGTCTTCCTTTCTTCACGCTGTTGTCTTCCTTTCTTCACGCTGTCGTCTTCCTTTCTTCACGCTGTCGTCTTCCTTTCTTCACGCTCTCGTCTTCCTTTCTTCACGCTGTCGTCTTCCTTTCTTCACGCTGTCGTCTTCCTTTCTTCACGCTGTCGTCTTCCTTTCTTCACGCTGTCGTCTTCCTTTCTTCACGCAATCGTTGATTAGAACACCCTGTGGAGGAGGGTAGCACAGCACAGGCCGGGCTCCTCACCCTCACGGCCAGGGTCAAGAGAAAGAGGTCAGGGTTCAGGCTGGGAGAGGTCATGACCAATAGAAGTAAAGGTCATTAACATGTTATGAATATGTTCGAGGGCCTGGGAACGGAGAGACGTGACCAAAAAGACTTTGTTCTGATTGGTCAAGAGGCAGTGTGGGTGGAGTGACTCCAGGAGCCATTCGATGGGTTGAGGTGACCTCTAACCTCTAACCTTTTTGGGGTTGGGGGTTTGAGGTTGACCCCCCAGCTCTGCCATATTGTCAATGAAAAAGAACAAATCGGATAAAAGATCTATACAGTAGGAGGGAGAAATGTTCAAAGCTTTGTCGTTCTGCCAGTTTCTGGTCATCATCAAAGGGGACACAGAGGACATGCTCAGTATGCTATCATCAAATAGTGTTGTCTCTGTAGGACAGTCTTTCAATCAGTATTATATGTATGTGTTTGAAATAGAATAATGTGGATCTGTGTACGTCAACTTTACCATTTCAAAAGGAAGCAAACATGATAAAGATCAAGATTCTTTAAAAAAAAAAAGTTTATTGGCTTTTAAAACCACTTTAAAAATCTCACCAGTGAGTACTTTCCATTGAAAAAAAAGAAACATGAATGTTTTGTTTTGCCATATTAACAAGCTACTGTACATATGACACATTACACCAGACAACAACAGAGGGAGGGAGCTTCTTCTACTGGTAGGAATGAACAGGATAGTCAAACTGAGTTGGTACTGGCTCAGGGTCAGTCAGAACTCACAACGTACAGAGTAGAGTCACTGCTTGATGGAACCATAGAATCATTAGAACTCATTCTAATTCTATAGTTGGAACTCGTGTACATCTAAAGATGGAGGTGCATTTTCCTTCATTCAAAGATTTAATTCAAATATCAGTGCCTTATAGTAGTAATGCCAAAAATCTAGATTTTTTTTTTTAAACAACGTATTTCTTTACAAATGCTACATTAAAAAAAGTATGTAAAAATAAAAACATAAATCCATCATTAACGAAACAGCTCCATACACACAGAACAATATGAACTTATATTAAGTAAACAGCCCACAAGGTAAAATAATGTAACTTACTGTAATTAAGTTAACTACAGTAACACTGTCTGTCAGGTACTACAGTAACACTGCCAGTCAGGTATTACAGTAACACTGCCAGTCAGGTATTACAGTAACACTACCAGTCAGGTACTACAGTAACACTGCCAGTCAGGTATTACAGTAACACTGCCAGTCAGGTACTACAGTAACACTGCCAGTCAGGTACTACAGTAACACTGCCAGTCAGGTATTACAGTAACACTGCCAGTCAGGTATTACAGTAACACTGCCAGTCAGGTACCACAGTAACACTGCCAGTCAGGTATTACAGTAAGACTGTCAGTCAGGTACTACAGTAACACTGCCAGTCCAGTCAGGTATTACAGTAACACTGCCAGTCAGGTATTACAGTAACACTACCAGTCAGGTACTACAATAACACTGCCAGTCAGGTACTACAGTAACACTGTCAGTCAGGTACTACAGTAACACTGTCAGTCAGGTATTACAGTAGAACTACCAGTCAGGTATTACAGTAACACTGCCAGTCAGGTACTACAGTAGCACTACCAGTCAGGTACTACAGTAGCACTACCAGTCAGGTATTACAGTAGCACTACCAGTCAGGTACACAGAGCCAGCCCTTACCACAGCAGACAGTGGTTACCTTAATAAGTGTGCGTTCGAAAAGGCACCCTATTCCCTATATAGTGCACTACTACAGTTCTGACCAGGTAAAAAGTAGTGTACTATATAGGGAATAGGGTGCCATTTTGGAGGCACCTAACAATTCAAAGTAGTAGGATAGAAATCATGAACACATGCACGCCTACGTATTACAGTCATTTTTTAACATAATGAAACATGTAGGTTTTTAAACATAAAAAAAAAAAATCATTTTAAACATTTAATTTTTCCTTAACGCTTAGATTATATTCTCGTGGATGAGAATGAGTAAATCTCACTGAGATCATTATTAATGCACTTTTTTTTTGTTGCTACATGACAATTACAGTAGTCATTTTCTACATGACAATTCTTTCTTAGATCATAAAAAATATTTTTTTGTTGTTGTTGTGTTTTTTTGTTGTTGTTGTTGTTGTTGTTGCGGGGCCTTCATTCGTCATTCCCTCGTGACATTTGTCCGTTATAAGGTTTGTGACAAAGCCATGTTTCATATCATAGAAATTTAGTGCAATAAAAAGTGAACCTACAAAGTTTGTTTGTTGAAAACATGAACACAATGTCTATAGAATCGATGATGTTGCAGAAATGTATGCAACCAGCTAATATATATATATATCATATAACTCTTGATTTTTTTTAATTTTCTTATCAATAAACCATGCTATTGTTCTCTCTCAGAGCACACATCAGAGACCCATTATTATCATTATTATTATAATAATTACCTTTGAAAGGAAAGTCAAAACACATCAGCAAACCAGAGACCAAACAGACAGCATTACTTTTACAAATACACCGAGGAGCCGGAAATACAACACACAACACACAGTCTCTATTATCTTGACTAATATACATTTAGCTTTTTTTTCATTCTCCTTTAAATGGCACATAGACTTACTTAGCTAGAATGATGGCCATGATATAGTAGTCTTTTTTTCTCTTCTTGATACATTGCATTTCTATGTATCTACCCTATTTACAAATTAATGGAGCTTTAATTTTGACTATGACTTTTACCACAATAACAATAGCCAAAATTCAAGCAAATCATCCTATTATAATCACATAGCTGGCTGGCTAGCAGTGATGGTTTCAACAACATGCTGTCTGGCCCAGTGTTTCCTTAGCAACAACAAGGACCTCCGCCATTTCATATACGTTTACATGCTGTCTGGCCCAGTGTTTCCTAAGCAACAACAAGGACCTTCGCCATTTCATATACGTTTACATGCTGTCTGGCCCAGTGTTTCCTTAGCAACAACAAGGACCTCCGCCATTTCATATACGTTTACATGCTGTCTGGCCCAGTGTTTCCTTAGCAACAACAAGGACCTCCGCCATTTCATATACGTTTACATGCTGTCTGGCCCAGTGTTTCCTTAGCAACAACAAAGACCTCCGCCATTTCATATACGTTTACATGCTGTCTGGCCCAGTGTTTCCTAAGCAACAACAAAGACCTCCGCCATTTCATATACGTTTACATGCTGTCTGGCCCAGTGTTTCCTAAGCAACAACAAGGACCTCCGCCATTTCATATACGTTTACATGCTGTCTGGCCCATTGTTTCCTAAGCAACAACAAGGACCTCCGCCATTTCATATTCGTTTACATGCTGTCTGGCCCAGTGTTTCCTTAGCAACAACAAGGACCTCCGCCATTTCATATACGTTTACATGCTGTCTGGCCCAGTGTTTCCTTAGCAACAACAAGGACCTCCGCCATTTCATATACGTTTACATGCTGTCTGGCCCAGTGTTTCCTTAGCAACATGCTGTACATGGATTTTCAAAGCTTCTCCTCTTTTCTTTTCTCCCCCCCCAAATGAAACAAAACTTATACAGTGTGTTCCAAATGGAACCCTAAAATGGCACCCTATTCTCTAAATAGTGCACTACTTTAGACCAAGGTCCTATGTGTCCTGGTCAAAATCAAGTGCACTATATAGAGTGCCATTAAGGACGTACACCAAGTTATATCTGTTTCTTTTCACTGATAACATAAGTCTCTAGGAGTGCATGGATGATTACAAATCCCATGTATAACAACCTCCTACGATATTACAACTTCTAACGTAAAATTCGGTTATTTTTAAACAACTGCTTTTCTTTGGTATGGAAATAAGGCTGGATCTCCGGGAAAGACAATCACGATTCGTTTTGTATCTAGATCTTAAGTTGACATCATCAAACTCCAGAAACCAAATCTATGCAACTATCTTCGCAGCCTCTGTTGCCTTCAATTACATATTTAGCCATCGCCATACCATTTATATAACCATGCGTCCCAAATGGCACCCTATTCCCTATGTAGTGCACTACTTTAGACCATGACCCATAGCCAAATGGCACCCTATTCCCTATGTAGTGCACTACTTTAGACCATGGCCCATAGCTAAATGGCACCCTATTCCCTATGTAGTGCACTACTTTTGGACCAGGGCCCTGATCAAAAGTAGTGCACTATAAAGGGAATAAGGTGATATTTGGGACGTGGACAATATTTTTTCAAGCCTGTGAGAAACACACCATGGCCACTAAAACGTGTGTCTGCCTGTTCCGACATTATTGTCCATCTACAACTGATACTAAGTAAGGGCACACTCAGTGTGGGTTGTTTTATACAGTATGGATGCATTAAGTGACCCTGCAAATAAACAAAGGAACCATAAGAAATAGTATTGAAAACATTATCAGAGTTTAAACAGCTGCCTTGATATGAACAGTGAAGCTCTGGTTCTAGATCCAGAATCTGTGTGGTTCTAGAATCGCTTCTAGAATGTGCAGATTCTATGTACTACCATACTATTATATACAGTCTGTCTGTAAAGATGGTGTAAGGCCTTGGACTTATCAATAAGAAATAAGGCAGTCAAGTTTGTTGTTGCTTCCCTTCCTAGGAGTGACATATTGTTTCTTCCCCAGATAGACTACCAGCACTAGCAAATCATCTAATCTTCCTCCCATTTCCACATATTGAACGGTACAAGTAGCACAGGCTTTGAGATTTAAGATTTCACTGTGGGATGACGCTGTTCAGATATGAACCAGTACAATTGATTTGGTATAATGATAATGTATGATAAAGATAATGTCTTAAATTCAGCACCTGGTAGCTCCCAGATGGTTGCTACCCATTGAGTGTTTGGATATGGCAAGGCAATGTAATGCGCATGTCATTAGGTTGCCTAATAAGTCCAATATTGTATTTTTCGGTTTGGATTCACTTTTGAAACACACTTCTAAAACAGGATACAACATCTCACAGAAAACATTTTTTTGGTGAAGTTCATTTTTTGATTGTGTGATTGTGTGTGATTGTGTGTGATAGTGTGTGATACGTGTGATTGTGTGTGTCAGAGTGTATTAAGTGATGTATTAGGTGATTTCAGAACATATTGCATTGTTGAATGAGTAGACAATTAAAATGTAAGATAAGGTTTAACTTTGTGGTATTCATCAAACCTTGAGAAATCTTATCCCTTTCAACAAGTCTGCCACTGAAATGCCTACGCGGGCCCTGGCCAAAAGGCGGGCCCTGGCCAAAAGGCGGGCCCTGGCCAAAAGGCGGGCCCTAGCCAAAAGGCGGGCCCTGGCCAAAAGGCGGGCCCTGGCCAAAAGCAGTGTACTATGTAGGCAATAAGCATCCATTCATTTTCAGATGCAGCCCATTGTCTCACGGGATTGCTTTAAAATACCATCTAATACTTGAAATGCACTCATTTTTGATCTCATTGGAAGGTGAAATTAAGTGGTACTGTGAATCCGGTAACAACAAAAAACAGTGCTATAAAGCAGCGTGTCAGTAGGAAGGGTTAGGCTAACAGTGCTATAAAGCAGCGTGTCAGTAGGAGAGGGTTAGGCTAACAGTGCTATAAAGCAGCGTGGGTTAGGCTAGTGCTATAAAGCAGCGTGTCAGTAGGAGAGGTTAGGCTAACAGTGCTATAAAGCAGCGTGTCAGTAGGAGAGGTTAGGCTAACAGTGCTATAAAGCAGCGTGTCAGTGGGAGAGGGTTAGGCTAACAGTGCTATAAAGCAGCGTGTCAGTAGGAGAGGTTAGGCTAACAGTGCTATAAAGCAGCGTGTCAGTGGGAAGGGTTAGGCTAACAGTGCTATAAAGCAGTGTGTCAGTAGGAGAGGGTTAGGCTAACAGTGCTATAAAGCAGCGTGTCAGTAGGAGAGGTTAGGCTAACAGTGCTATAAAGCAGCGTGTCAGTGGGAAGGGTTAGGCTAACAGTGCTATAAAGCAGTGTGTCAGTAGGAGAGGTTAGGCTAACAGTGCTATAAAGCAGCGTGTCAGTGGGAAGGGTTAGGCTAACAGTGCTATAAAGCAGTGTGTCAGTAGGAGAGGGTTAGGCTAACAGTGCTCTAAAGCAGCGTGTCAGTAGGAGAGGTTAGGCTAACAGTGCTATAAAGCAGCGTGTCAGTGGGAAGGGTTAGGCTAACAGTGCTATAAAGCAGTGTGTCAGTAGGAGAGGGTTAGGCTAACAGTGCTCTAAAGCAGCGTGTCAGTAGGAGAGGTTAGGCTAACAGTGCTATAAAGCAGCGTGTCAGTAGGAGAGGGTTAGGCTAACAGTGCTCTAAAGCAGCGTGTCAGTAGGAAGGGTTAGGCTAACAGTGCTATAAAGCAGCGTGTCAGTAGGAGAGGTTAGGCTAACAGTGCTATAAAGCAGCGTGTCAGTAGGAGAGGTTAGGCTAACAGTGCTATAAAGCAGTGTGGGTTAGGCTAGTGCTATAAAGCAGCGTGTCAGTGGGAGAGGGTTAGGCTAACAGTGCTATAAAGCAGCGTGTCAGTAGGAGAGGGTTAGGCTAACAGTGCTATAAAGCAGCGTGTCAGTAGGAGAGGTTAGGCTAACAGTGCTATAAAGCAGCGTGTCAGTAGGAGAGGTTAGGCTAACAGTGCTATAAAGCAGCGTGTCAGTAGGAAGGGTTAGGCTAACAGTGCTATAAAGCAGCGTGTCAGTAGGAGAGGTTAGGCTAACAGTGCTATAAAGCAGTGTGTCAGTAGGAGAGGTTAGGCTAACAGTGCTATAAAGCAGCGTGTCAGTAGGAAGGGTTAGGCTAACAGTGCTATAAAGCAGCGTGTCAGTGGGAAGGGTTAGGCTAACAGTGCTATAAAGCAGCGTGTCAGTAGGAAGGGTTAGGCTGGCACTTTTCAATGGACAAATGGCCAAGAGCCCAGAAGTTTTTTCCCCAACAAACAGTAATAAATAAACAGATATACAGTGCATTCGGAAAGTATTCAGACCCTTGACCTTTTCCACATTACATTACAGCCTTATTCTAAAATGGATTAAATAAAAAAATGTTCTCATCAATCTACACACAATACCTCATAATGACATCACAATACCTCACAATGACATCACAATACCTCATAATGACATCACAATACCTCATAATGACATCACAATACCTCATAATGACAAAGCGGAAACAGTTTTTTTTTTTGTTTGTTGCAAATTTATAAAATAAAAAAAAAACAGAAATACGTTATTTACATAAGTATTCAGACCCTTTGCTATGAGACTCGGAATTGAGCTCAGGTGCATCCTGTTTCCATTGATCATCCTTGAGATGTTTCTACAACTTGATTTGAGTCCACCTGTGGTAAATTCAATTGATTGGACATGTTTTGGAAAGGCACACACCTCTCTATATAAGGTCCCACAGTTCAAAGTGCGAGTCAGAGCAAAAACCAAGCCATTAGGTATAAGGAATTGTCCGTAGAGCTCCGATACAGGATTGTGTCGAGGCACAGGATCTGGGGAAGCGTACCAAAAAATGTCTGCGCATCCAAGGTCCCCAAGAACACAGTGGCCTCCATCGTTCTTAAATGGAAGAAGTTTGGAACCACCAAGACTCTTCCTAGAGCTGGCCACCATGCCAAACTGAGAAATCAGGGGAGAAGGGCCTTGGTCAGGGAGGTGACCAAGAACCCGATGGCCGCTCCGACAGAGCTCCAGAGTTTCTCTGTGGAGATGGGAGAACCTTCCAGAAGGACAACTTTCTCTGCAGCACTCCACCAATCAGGTCTTTATGGTAGAATGGCCAGACGGAAGCCACTCCTCAGTAAAAGGCACATAACAGCCCGCTTGGAGTTTGCCAAAAGGCACCTAAAGGACGCAGACCATGAAAAATAATATTCTATGGTCTGATGAAACCAAGATTGAACTCTTTGGCCAGAATGCCAAGAGTCACGTTTGGAGGAAACCTCCACCATCTCTACGGTGAAGCATGGTGGTGGCAGCATCATGCTGTTGGTCGTTTTTCAGAGGCAGCGACTGGGAGACTAGTCAGGATCGAGGGAAAGATGAACAGGTTCACCTTCCAATGGGACAACGACCCTAAGCACACAGCCAAGACAACGCAGGAGTGGCTTAGGGGACAAGTCTGTGAATGTCCTTGAGTGGCCCAGCCAGAGCTTGGACTTAAACCCGAGAGAACACCTCTGGAGAGACGTGAAAATAGCTGTGCCGCAACGATCCCCATCCAGCCTGACAGAGCTTGAGAGGATCTACTGAGAAGAATGGAAGAAACTCTCCTAATACAGGTGTGCCATACTTGTAGTGTCATAACCAAGAAGACTCGAGGCTGTAATCGCTGCCAAAGGTGCTTCAACAAAGTACTGAGTAAAGGGTCTGAATACTTATGTAAATGAAATATTTTGGTATTTAAAAAATAATTAGATAATATTTTTGCAAACATTTCGAAAAACCTGTTTTTTTCTTTGTCATTATGGGTTATTGTGATGTCATTATGGGGTATTTTTATGTCATTATGGGGTATTGTGTGTAAATTGATGGAGGGGGAAAAAACAATGGAATCCATTTTAGAATAAGAATGAATGTAACGTAACAAACTGTGTAAAAAGTGAAGGGGTCTGAATATTTTCCCAAATACACTGTATACACATTACTCACAGTTCAAAACAAAAGACAACAAAACGAAAACCATAAATACTTATTTAAAAATACTGGTTTGCATTTGAAATGGCATCCTATTCCCTATATTTAGTGCACTTCGTTTGACCAGGCTCTATGGGTCGACCCTATGGACCCTGATGAAAAGTAGTGCACTATGTAGAGAATGAGCATCCATTTGGGATGCGTCCAATAACAACATTAGCCCAACATCTCTACGGTAGTAGGCTGGTCTTTGCTCTCTAGCCAGTCGAACGAGGAGTTCACAGTATCACTGCATATCTGCTGAAACAGAGGATCGTTCTTCAGCTCTTCCAGTGTGGCGTCTTCGTACTGTTCTTGCTGCTGATTGGACGGATTGAACAGGAGGTTGGCGTCCAGTGTGTTCAGGTCAGTGATGCTGTTGGAAAGGTCGGAGGTCAACCTGATGTCATTGGTGAAGTCGGACACCACGGCGGCATTAAGCTCTGACGCCACCTGACCGACCAGTTGAGAGCTGGGGTTGAGGCCTTCAGCGTCAACGTTGAGGCCGTCGTCACCTAACAGGTCTTTAACAGTGTTGTTGAAGTCTAGCTGTTGCTGGGCGTCATCGTCCTGCTGCTGCTGGGTGGGGGTGGGCTGGAGGAGTACCTGGGACTGGGTCTGGAGAAGCTGGAGCTGGGGATGGGGACTCTGGAGCAGTCTAGCCTGGGATTGGAGCTGGGTCTGGGTCTGGAGAAGCTGGAGCCCACCCTGGAGCTGGGGACTCTGGAGCAGTCTAGCCTGGGATTGGAGCTGGGTCTGGGTCTGGAGCTCTTGGAGGCCCTGGATCTGCTGGAGCTCCAGGTCCACATTCTCACCAGGACCTGATTGTGCTTGGTTGTCTCCAGAGGAGAAGCTCACCCCCCCCCCGCCTCCTCCAGTGCTGGTGAGGTAGCCCCCATGCTGCTGGAGGTCGAAGGAGGCAGGGCTGGAGCTGACGGTCTGCAGCTGAAGGTGGGATTGGTGGGTGTTACCTCCTCCCCTTCCGGTTGTGAAGCTCCCATTGGTGGCCTGGCTCTGAGACTGGGTCTCCAGCATCTGGGTGAGGTTCATGCGGGCAGTGTAGTTGGAGGGGAAGTTGTTGATGCCCAGGCCCCTGACTGTGTCGTCCACGCCAGAGTCCATCTTACTCAAGAGGACGTTGGTGATCTTATTGGCATTACTCTGGTTCTGTCCCTGGATGGCCTGCATCTCTACAGGAAGCAGCTCCATCTCCACAACGCTCTGCATCATGATGTTTAAGGGCACCGATTGGCTGCGCTGGGCCATGCTGTGGAGGTTACTGCCCACCGATTGGCTATTGGACAGGAAGCTGAGTATCTCGGAGGAGGTCATGGGGGAGCTGAAAGGGGAGACGACCAATTGAGTGGTTGTGCCAGTGCCGGGTGTTGTGCCGGTGCCGCTGAAGGTCCTCTGGCGCACGGCGGGGCTGACGCTACGGCAACGGAACGTCCCGCCCCCCGACGATGAGGCTCCGCCCTTGTTGTCTAAAGGGGCGGGCACAGCAAATCTCTCATCCTGTTTGGTTGGAGTGTTGGTGGGCGTGGTCGACACGCTGGTCATCTGCTGTTGCACCGGGGAGATGGGAGAGAAGTGTTCGCCATCCTGCAGTCTGGACTGAGACTGGAAAGACTGGCCACTGTGGCCCGGAACAGCGAAGGCGTGCGGCTTACGGAAATGGTCATCCACTAGATCCTGGTAACTAGGCAGGAGTCCACCAAGGCTGTGGTTAGAGATGGATAACCCAGACCCTGGCCCTGCTCCGACTCCTCCAGTAGCTTCAGTACCACTACTGTTGTAGCGGTTGTTGATCCACTCGAGTTTAGCCTTATCTGGGTGCGTGGCCATGGGTCTCTGCATGGGCTTGATGGGACTGGAGGAGACGGACACCACGGAGGCATCGTGGTAACCCCCTGCCATGCTGGAGTTGATAGGGGTGAAGGCAAACGGATTCCTGCACTCCACCGGGCTGGGAGGGATGCCGCTAGAACAGTTAGACAGAGCGCTTATAGGGGTGTGTCGGCCTCCTAGAGGCCCCTCCACGGGCGTGATAGGGGCCATGCTGTGATGGCAACAGGGGCTCTCTCTGGTCAGCCCGTGCCCACCGAGAGTCATCTCGGTGGGGGTCGGGGTTGGAGTCGGGGTGGGAGTCGGGGTGGGAGTCTGGATGGGGGTTGTGCTGCTATGGGCAGACTGGTAGAAAGAGGAACTATCCCCCTGGTGGTGAGTGTTGAGGATGGCCCCCTGGGGGCCCCCAGGCTGTCCCTGGAGAGAGATATTATCCACACAGCTACTGAACAACGGCTGGAGGCCCTTCAGCTTCATCTGTTCCTCCATCTGAACCAGTTCCTCCACTATGCTGTCCTGGGTCATATCGTCATCATTAAAGGAGAAGTAGTCCATGGTGGAGCCGTGCTGGGAGGCTGAGGAGGCAAAGTCCACTATCTCCTGGTGAAGGCCAGATAACTGATCAGAGGAGTCTGAGGTCTGGGACATGATGTTTGGGAGTTGGTGTTGGTTCATGGTGGAGCCCAGGGCCTGCTGCTTGGTGTGGTCTGCTGGTATCTAGAATTGAAAAAATCAGAATAGAACTTTATTGACCATCAGAGGAGGGACAATGTTTCATTGACATTACCCTACAAGGATTATTTATTTATTTCACCTTTATTTAACCAGGTAGGCTAGTTGAGAACACCTTTATTTAACCAGGTAGGCTAGTTGAGAACACCTTTATTTAACCAGGTAGGCTAGTTGAGAACACCTTTATTTAACCAGGTAGGCTAGTTGAGAACACCTTTATTTAACCAGGTAGGCTAGTTGAGAACACCTTTATTTAACCAGGTAGGCTAGTTGAGAACACCTTTATTTAACCAGGTAAGCTAGTTGAGAACAAGTTCTCATTTACAACTGCGACCATGGCCAAGATAAAGCTAAAGCAGTGCGACACAAAACAACAACACAGAGTTACACGTGGGATAAACACAATAGAAAAAAAAGTATATATACAAGTGTGTGTTCAAATGAGGTAGGCAAGAGGATGATTAAAAATGGTGCATTACATTTTAAATCGGTGTCCGGTGTTAAAATATTAACTTTTCTAAACTCTTATCTATTTAAAAACAATTAGCACTATACATAGACATAGAGGGGCCACACATATAAACTGTGTTGGAATACTCATACTAACTGCACTAACCTAAGTACTATTTGTGACATACATTGAGTTTGTACTATGCTTATTGGTCAAAGAGCGGATGTAGTTAGTATGCCAAAAGTTCCCGGATGTCATACTACATTCACCAAAATACGAAGTACACAAGCAGTGGACACTATTTCCGTGCTTTTAGGGCCCATAATGCAATTCTTCATAAAAAATGGGCGTGGCTTCACAATGTTTTCAGATTTGAAGAAAATGGCGGAAAATATGCAGACTGACGAGAACGGATAGAAATTCAATTGCTTTAAATACGTTTTCAAATAAGTTAGCTATGCTAGCCTTACGAAACGCATGGCATATCATTACAGTAGTATGTACCGGTATGTTAGCTAGCTACCTAACGTTAGTTGGCTACTAAGGGTGTGCTCGTAAATTCAGGTCTGCGTTAGTAAAATCAGAGCGTTGTCAGATTGTCCGTTTGTAAATTCAAAGCGTTTTGCTCTCGGAGCGCACGCTGGACGCTCTGGCCGAAGAGTAGGGTTGATCCGAGTTTTCTGACCTCACAACAGGCAGTCAAGCACCCAAGCTAACTTTATAACGTTGGCTAGCATGCTAGCTTCTTCCAGACACCAATGAGAGAACACCTCTCTCTGACCATTTAACCCACCCTAGCAGAGCTGGTTAGGCTGTTTTTCATGTTACCCAGAGCGTTGGTGACTGTAACTGTGCTGCTGGCAACAATTTAATTCCGCTTTTTTGCAAACGTTTACTGACACCGGCCATATTCAACGGGTGTTGAGTGTTTGTAAATTTGTAAAAATGAAGTCGTAAAATGTCTAGCCAGTAATTTGTTATGCTAACAAGCTAGCAATAAGTTGCATAGCAACAGCATTAACTTCCGGTAGACCGACGAACCGCTAGTACGCTCAACTGAAAGGATACCGTTCGTTTACAGTATACTAATAGTATATAGTATGTAGTATATACGCATTAAGTATGTAGTACACAGTATGGGTATTCAAACACAGCTATAGACTCACATTCTGACTGAAGGTCTGTTTCTGCAGCTCTTCCGGCTGCCCCGCAGCTGACTCCTCCCACATTGTGCTTTTTATATCCCCCATCACAGAGACAGAGGCCTCAGATTGTTGCTGTGCTCCTACCGCCATCGCAGAGACAGAGGCCTCAGATTGTTGCTGTGCTCCTACCGCCATCGCTGAGACAGAGGCCTCAGATTGATGCTGTGCTCCTACCGCCATCGCTGAGACAGAGGCCTCAGATTGATGCTGTGCTCCTACCGCCATCGCTGAGACAGAGGCCTCAGATTGATGCTGTGCTCCTACCGCCATCACAGAGACAGAGGCCTCAGATTGATGCTGTGCTCCTACCGCCATCGCAGAAACAGAGGCTTCAGATTGATGCTGTGCTCCTACCGCCATCACAGAGACAGAGGCCTCAGATTGATGCTGTGCTCCTACCGCCATCACAGAGACAGAGGCCCCAGAGTGTTGCTGCTGCTCAGACACTGTGGTGGTGGTGCTATCAGGGGCTGCAGTGCTGCTGGTGTGACTGCTGACAGTGCTTAGTGTTAGTCCTCGAGAGGACGGGTCTTCGCGTTTCACTACCAGCAACGAGGAGACCTGTGGCTTCACACTGACGACAGCCTGCGAGGAAGAGAGGGAGGAGATGTCTGCGTTCGTGACAGGCGAGTCGGACAGCGCCAGGATCTTCGTGGGCATTAGGTGTTGTTTCACTGTCACTCGACAGGGGGCACTCTCAGGTCTGGCAGGAGTGCCAGGTCTAGCTGGAACCCATGGTTTGGGGTCAAAGGTCACACTCAAAGGCTGCTGGGAGATGAAGACGCGCTTCACAGGGATGACGTGGGAGGAATCCAGCCCGGGGCCGGCCCGCTTCCTGGGGCTCTTGACCCCGAACGAGGAGTCTTTAGGGGACAATAAGGTAACAGCCGACGAGCCATTGGACGAGGAGGACATTCCGCTGACGTTAGGAGTATTTTGATTGGCCGAGGGAGCAACGGTCAGATACAAAGGACTTTCTTGATGACAGGTGGTGGCGATGATGCTCTTGTTGCTGTCCTGCTGAGGCCCCGCCCACTTGATCGCTGCATTGGTGGCAGCAGCTGGAGGAGAGGTGGAGGAGAATGAGACGCTTTTGGTCCTAGCGGTCACTCTGTCAGGTCCTGGTGAGCATTTGCCCATAAGCGAGGGTTCGCTGGCCGCCCGGCACTTGGTGGCTCTCTCTGGACCTCTGGCCCCACAGGGGGACTGCTTTATGGTGCTCCGTTTATCAGAGTTACAGCCCGGGGTATTATCAGTGATGATGGCCTCAGGGACCACTGTGGGAATAGGGGTGGAGGGTGGGGCGCCAGGCCATGCTGCAGGGGACTGCGGGGTGGCTGGGGCTGGGGGGCCTCCCTGGCTCTGTCCCTGTTGCTGAACCTCCTCTAGGGCAGCGATGGTGGTAAAGGTGGTGGTGGTGGTGGTGGTTCCCACCCCGGCCGAGGCTGGCCTGAGGACCATACTGTTACTGCTGGTACTGAGAGTGTTGCTAGGGGCCAGGGAGATGGCGGTCATCTTGACAACGTGGTGGGTCTTCATGGGGCTGTTTGTGATGAGCAGGGTGGGGGGCGAACGCAGGGTGATGGCCCCCGTGGCTGAGGGCTTGGGGAGGATCTGGGGGTACCTGTGGTTCCAGGAGATGGAAATAGATTAACACAAACTACAGATTTCGTGTTAATTAATGTCTATTAGACAGTGTCAATTTAACCAGCAGAACAATAACGCATTACCCTAAACCTTACCTTAACCCCGCTGAAACTATACCCAACTTAACCCTTGTTCCTGAACCTTAACCTTACTTAATTTGAACTCTATGCCTAACCTTAGGTTTTGGTTCTGACGGTATAGTTTATACTTCCTTATTATTATGGTTGTTACCTGTGCCTGGCCAGGCGGTCGCCCACGGGGCTGGCTGAGATGTTTTGGGGAGTCTTCGGGGACTGCCTGTGGGTCAGAGACTGGGTGTGGGTGACCACCTGGAAGTTGACCGTTGGCAGGACCTTCCCCTCGGCGGATCCCACTGGACTAGGGGAAGTCATCAGCTGTCTGCTCCTCTGGACCTGCGGGGGGGGGGGGGGAGACAACGGACACGGTGGAACATGTTCGATTAGGGAATTATGACTATTAGCATTAAACATGAAAAATACTTCTAGGAAAAACACTTATCTGGTTTATTTCTGTGTCATTTTTTTGACTACGTAGTGTTTATAACCTTTATTTAACGAGGCAAGTCAGTTAAAAACAAATTATTATTTACAATGACGACCTACACTGGCCAAACCTGGACTAACAGTTATCAATCTTGTCTGATCTGTGTGCGTACAGTTGAAGTGGGAAGTTTACATACACTTAGGTTGGAGTCATTTAAAACTCGTTTTCAACCACTCCACAAATTTCTTGTTAACAAACTCTAGTTTTGGCAAGTCGGTTAGGACATCTACTTTGTGCATGACACAAGTCATTTTTCCAACAATTGTTTACAGACAGATGATTTCACTTATAATTTACTGTATCACAAATCCAGTGGGTCAGAAGTTTACATACACTAAGTTGACTGTGCCTTTAAACAGCTTGGAAAATTCCAGAAAATTATGTCATGGCTTTAGAAGCTTCTGTTAGGATAATTGACATAATTTGAGTCAATTGGAGGTGTACCTGTGGATGTATTTCAAGGACTACCTTCAAACTCAGTGCCTCTTTGCTTGACATCATGGGAAAATCAAAAGAAATCAGCCAAGACCTCCACAAGTGTGTAGACCTCCACAAGTCTGGTTTATCCTTGGGAGCAATTTCCAAACACCTGAAGGTACCATGTTGATCTGTACAAACAATAGTACGCAGGTATAAACACCATGGGACCACGCAGCCGTCATACTGCTCAGGAAGGAGACGCGTTCTGTCTCCTAGAGTTGAACGTACTTTGGTGTGAAAAGTGCAAATCAATCACAGAACAACAGCAAAGGGCCTTGTGAAGATGCTGGAGGAAACAGGTACAAAAGTGTCTATATCCACAGTAAAACAAATCCTATATCGACATAACCTGAAAGGCCGCTCAGCAAGGAAGAAGCCACGGCTCCAAAACCACCATAAAAAAGCCAGACTACGGTTTCCAACTGCACATGGGGACAAAGATCATACTTTTTTGGAGAAATGTCCTCTGGTCTGATGATACAAAAAATAGAACTGTTTGGCCAGAATGACCATCGTTATGTTTGGAGGAGAAAGGGGGAGGCTTGCAAGGTGAAGAACACCATCCCAACCGTGAAGCACGGGGGTGGCAGCATCATGTTGTGGGGGTGCTTTGCTGCAGGAGGGACTGGTGCACTTCACAAAATAGATGGCTTCATGAGGATGGAAAATGATGTGGATATATTGAAGCAACATCTCAAGACATCAGTCAGGAAGTTAAAGCTTGGTCACAAATTGGTCTTCCAAATGGACAATGACCCCAAGCATACATCCACAGTTGTGGCAAAATGGCTTAAGGGCAATAAAGTCAAGGTATTGGAGTGGCCATTACAAAGCCCTGACCTCAATCCTATAGAAAATGTGTGGGCAGAACTGAAAAAGCGCGTGCGAGCAAGGAGGCCTACGAACCTGACTCAGTTACACCAGCTCTGTCAGGAGGAATGGGCCAAAATTCACCCAACTTATGTGGGAAGCTTGTGCAAGGCAACTCGAAACATTTGTCCCAAGTTAAACAATCTATAGGCAATGCTACCAAATACCAATTGAGTGTATGTAAACTTCTGACTCACTGAGAATGTGATGAAAGAAATTAACGCTGAAATAAATCATTCTCTCTACTATTATTCTGACATTTCACATTCTCAAGTGGTGATCCTAACTGACCTAAGACAGGACATTTTTACTAGGATTAAATGTCAGGAATTGTGAAAAACTGAGTTTAAATGTATTTGGCTATGGTGTATGTAAACTTCTGATTTCAACTGTGTGTGTGTGTGTGTGTGTGTGTGTGTGTGTCTGTGTGTGTGTGTGTGTGTGTTCATAACCCCTTCTTACCGTGATGGGACTGGAGACAGCTGCCACCACTATACCAATGGTAGGTTGTGGTGAGAGCAGCGCAGGACTTCCACAGGGGATAGCTGGCCCTGGGGTGCTGGCCTCGGTCCTCCTGGCCTGGTTCTGTCCCTGGGCCTCTCCAGGCAGGGGGGACTGGAGCTTCTGCTCCTGCTGTTTCTTCTGGATCTTCCTCTGGAGCTGCTGCTTGGCGTCTACCGAGGGAGAGGCCAGCGTCTTCACCTGCGGCTGGAAGGACGAGGCCTCAGACGTGGGCACGAACGCAGAGGTTGGCGTGGGCGTCTTTAGACCTGGTGAGACATACAGATGAGAAGTAACCAATACTTTTCAGAGTCAACACACCTGAGAGTTTAAAACGGTTTTTGAATCTTCAGAACTGGCGTTAGACTCCGTCACCCAAAACATTACATCATCAACTGGAGCCTGATACATGAGCAAGACAGTTGAGCCCCTGTTGACAGCTGAGTCCCCTGTTAACAGCTCAGTCCCCTGTTGACAGCTGAGTCCCCTGTTGACAGTTGAGCCCCTGTTGACAGCTGAGCCCCCTGTTAACAGCTCAGTCCCCTGTTAACAGCTCAGTCCCCTGTTGACAGCGGAGTCCCCTGTTGACAGGTGAGCCCCATGTTGACAGTTGAGCCACATTGACTGCGGTCATCCTTACCACCATCCCCATTAGCCATGCCTACCTGTACCTTCCATACCACCATCCCCATTAGCCATGCCTACCTGTACCTTCCATACCACCATCCCCATTAGCCATGCCTACCTGTACCTCCCATACCACCATCCCCATTAGCCATGCCTACCTGTACCTCCCATACCACCATCCCCATTAGCCATGCCTACCTGTACCTTCCATACCACAATCCCCATTAGCCATGCCTACCTGTACCTTCCATACCACCATCCCCATTAGCCATGTCTACCTGTACCTTCCATACCACCATCCCCATTAGCCATGCCTACCTGTACCTCCCATACCACCATCCCCATTAGCCATGCCTACCTGTACCTCCCATACCACCATCCCCATTAGCCATGCCTACCTGTACCTTCCATACCACCATCCCCATTAGCCATGCCTACCTGTACCTCCCATACCACCATCCCCATTAGCCATGCCTACCTGTACCTTCCATACCACCATCCCCATTAGCCATGCCTACCTGTACCTTCCATACCACCATCCCCATTAGCCATACCTACCTGTACCTTCCATACCACCATCCCCATTAGCCATGTCTACCTGTACCGTCCATACCACCATCCCAATTAGCCATGTCTACCTGTACCTTCCATACCACCATCCCCATTAGCCATGCCTACCTGTACCGTCCATACCACCATCCCCATTAGCCATGCCTACCTGTACCGTCCATACCACCATCCCCATTAGCCATGCCTACCTGTACCTTCCATACCACCATCCCCATTAGCCATGCCTACCTGTACCTTCCATACCACCATCCCCATTAGCCATGCTGTTAAGGGAATTTTTATCAATGATGACTAATTATGTATACATTTCAATCTGGACTGAATAATGCGAATACTATTATGTTACTGTACATGTATGAATTTTCTCTCTTGCTCCCATTCCCAATTGTATATAATGTAGTCAGGAGTTTAGAACAATGCCTTGGTACAAATGAATGAACTATCTCCAGATGGCAGGGACGGACTATCTCCAGACTGTCTAGAATGCTTATCTACACTGACTGACCTTGGCTCTAGGCGAGGAGGGAAGGCTCGAGAACTATAGGGCCTCTCTACCAGTGTCAAGAAGAGATAGAACATTTAGAAAACGCTGACGTCATTTTCAGTTTATAACCTGTGGTAAAATGTTTATGAAGGCAGTACTCTCTTGAATTAAACGCTGTTACCTGACTTTTAAGACCGGGGCTCTGTCCATTCTTATAAAATGAGGGTCTTACAAACCCTTAATGCATTGACAGAGTGTTTAATTTTGATTGGGAATTAAAACAGAGGAATTTAGAAATTCCTTCAACACATGCCTACCTGTACCTTCCATACCACCATCCTCATTAGCCATGCCTACCTGTGGGAGCCCCAGTCATGACTGTGAGGGCAGCCATGGACTTGGTTCCTATGTAGTGACTGTTGAGCAGGAAGCGAGCCAGGTCCTCCACGGCATCAAACTGTCTGCTGAGGACCTTCTGAGCCCACTCACACACCAAGCCACAGGCCGCTGAGCGCATCTCATCCTCCGCACTGGGAGACTGGCCCGACGACGGCTCCATTAACTCACACTGGGGGCGAGATGAGGGAAGAGGGTTAGTAGGGAAAAGGTCCTTCAGATCTGATATCCTGTCTGGGGTTAGGGTAGATCTACTTGGGTCAATTCCATTTCAATTCAGATCTAAACTGAAATTCCAATTTTCCTAAACTTGCTTTTCAATGAGATTTGGAATTAGAATTTCAGTTTACTTCCTGATTTGACTGAATTGAAATGGAACTGACCCCAACTCCGATGAAATAGAACTGACCCCAACTCTGATGAAATGGAACTGATCCCAACTCTGATGAAATGGAACTGACCCCAACCATGGAACTGACCCCAACCCTGATGAAATGGAACTGACCCCAACCCTGATGAAATGGAACCGACCCCAACCCTGATGAAATGGAACTGACCCCAACTCTGATGAAATGGAACTGACCCCAACCCTGATGAAATGGAACTTACCCCAACCCTGATGAAATGGAACTGACCCCAACTCTGATGAAATGGAACTGACCCCAACTCTGATGAAATGGAACTGACCCCAACTCTGATGAAATGGAACTGACCCCAACTCTGATGAAATGGAACTGACCCCAACTCTGATGAAATGGAACTGACCCCAACCCAGATGAAATGGAACTGACCCCAACCCTGATGAAATGGAACTGACCCCAACCCTGATGAAATGGAACTGACCCCAACCCTGATGAAATGGAACTGACCCCAACCCTGATGAAATAGAACTGACCCCAACCCTGATGAAATGGAACTGACCCCAACCCTGATGAAATGGAACTGACCCCAACCCTGATGAAATGGAACTGACCCCAACCCTGATGAAATGGAACTGACCCCAACCCTGATGAAATGGAACTGACCCCAACCCTGATGAAATAGAACTGACCCCAACCCTGATGAAATGGAACTGACCCCAACCCTGATGAAATGGAACTGACCCCAACCCTGATGAAATAGAACTGACCCCAACCCTGATGAAATGGAACTGACCCCAACCCTGATGAAATAGAACTGACCCCAACCCTGATGAAATGGAACTGACCCCAACCCTGATGAAATATAACTGACCCCAACCCTGATGAAATATAACTGACCCCAACCCTGATGAAATGGAACTGACCCCAACCCTGATGAAATGGAACTGACCCCAACCCTGATGAAATGGAACTGACCCCAACCCTGATGAAATGGAACTGACCCCAACCCTTATGAAATAGAACTGACCCCAACCCTGATGAAATGGAACTGACCCCAACCCTGATGAAATAGAACTGACCCCAACCCTGATGAAATGGAACTGACCCCAACCCTGATGAAATAGAACTGACCCCAACCATGATGAAATGGAACTGACCCCAACCCTGATGAAATGGAACTGACCCCAACCCTGATGAAATGGAACTGACCCCAACCATGGAACTGACCCCAACCCTGATGAAATGGAACTGACCACAACCATGGAACTGACCCCAACCTTGATGAAATGGAACTGACCCCAACCATGATGAAATGGAACTGACCCCAACCCTGATGAAATGGAGCTGACCCCAACCCTGATGAAATGGAACTGACCCCAACCCTGATGAAATGGAACTGACCCCAACCCTGATGAAATGGAACTGACCCCAACTCTGATGAAATGGAACTGACCACAACCATGGAACTGACCCCAACCCTGATGAAATGGAACTGACCCCAACCATGGAACTGACCCCAACCCTGATGAAATGGAACTGACCCCAACCATGGAACTGACCCCAACCCTGATGAAATGGAACTGACCCCAACCCTGATGAAATGGAACTGACCCCAACCCTGATGAAATGGAACTGACCCCAACTCTGATGAAATGGAACTGACCACAACCATGGAACTGACCCCAACCCTGATGAAATGGAACTGACCCCAACCATGGAACTGACCCCAACCCTGATGAAATGGAACTGACCCCAACCATGGAACTGACCCCAACCCTGATGAAATGGAACTGACCCCAACCATGGAACTGACCCCAACCCTGATGAAATGGAACTGACCCCAACCCTGATGAAATGGAACTGACCCCAACCCTGATGAAATGGAACTGACCCCAACTCTGATGAAATGGAACTGAGCCCAACTCTGATGAAATGGAACTGGCCCCAACCCTGATGAAATGGAACTGACCCCAACCATGGAACTGACCCCAACCCTGATGAAATGGAACTGACCCCAACCATGGAACTGACCCCAACCCTGATGAAATGCAACTGACCCCAACCATGGAACTGACCCCAACCCTGATGAAATGGAACTGACCCCAACCCTGATGAAATGGAACTGACCCCAACCCTGATGAAATGGAACTGACCCCAACTCTGATGAAATGGAACTGAGCCCAACTCTGATGAAATGGAACTGTCCCCAACCCTGATGAAATGGAACTGACCCCAACCATGGAACTGAGCCCAACCCTGATGAACTTACCCCGTCATCTGATTTTTGTAAGTCCAGGTTGGGCAGAGAAGGCATGTGAACAAAAGCTTTTTTCCTCAGTCCACTATAACAGTATTTAGATTTGCCTCTCATGCCCAGGCGGCGAGCCTTCATGTTGGGAAACACGTTTTTCATGATCTTTCCAAAGTCTGCAGCACTCAGTGGGTGGTAGGCAAGACTGTCACAGTAGCTCCTGAAACACATTCACCACATGATAAACATGCATTATGACAATACAATCTGTAGTACAGGACGCTCCCTTAATTAGGGAGGACGGGCTCGTGGTAATGGCTGGAGCGGAATCAGTGGAATGGTATCAAATACATCAAACACATGGTTTCCATGGTTTCCAGGTGTTTGATGCCATTCCATTTGCTCCGTTACAGACATTATTATGAGCCGTCCTCCACTAATATGTACATGTATTATCACAATACTGTACATGTCATTCCTAGCCACTGTATTTCTGCCACTGCACTGCTGATGTGAAAAGGGCTTTATAAAATACACTTGATTGATCTGAACAGAATCCTGAACAAATCCCCCTTTTTAACTACTAACTGCAAGTACTACTACTACTACTGCTACTAATGCTGCTGCTACTACAACTACTACTGCTACTACTACCACTACTACAACTACTACTACTACTACTACTACTAATACTAGCACTACTAATGCTGCTGCTACTACAACTACTACTACTACAACTACTACTACTACTAATACTAGCACTACTAATGCTGCTGCTACTGCTACTGCTACCAATACTAGTACTACTACCGCTGCTACTACTACTACCGCTGCTACTACTACTACCGCTGCTACTACTACTACCGCTGCTACTACTACTACCGCTAGTACTACTACTGCCGCTACTACTACTACTGCAGCTGCTACTACTACTACCACTACTACTACTACTACCACTACTACAACTACTACTACTAATAATAGTACTACTACTAATACTAGTACTACTAACACTGCTACTACTACCAATACTAGTACTACTACCGCTACTACTACTACTACTGCAGCTGCTACTACTACTACCGCTCCTACTACCACTACTACTGCTACTACTACTACTACCACCGCTACTACTACTACTACCACTACTACTACTACTACTACCACTACTACTGCTACTACTACCACTACTACTACTACTACTACCACTACTACTACTACTACTACTACCACTACTGCTACTACTACCGCTACTACTACTACTACCGCTACTACTACTGCTGCTACTACCGCTACTACTACTACTACCACTACTACTACTACTACCACTACTACTACTACTAATACTAGTACTACTAATACTGCTGCTACTGCTACTACTACCACTACTACTACTACCACTACTACTACTACTACCACTACTACTACTACTACTACTAATACTAGTACTACTAATACTGCTGCTACTGCTACTACTACCACTACTACTACTACCACTACTACTACTACTGCTACTACTACCGCTACTACTACCGATACTACTACTGCTGCTACTACCGCTACTACTACTACTACCACTACTACTACCACTACTACAACTACTACTACTACTACTAATACTAGTACTACTAATACTGCTGCTACTGCTACTACTACCAATACTAGTACTACTACCGCTGCTACTACTACTACCGCTGCTACTACTACCACTACTACAACTACTACTACTACTACTAATACTAGTACTAATAATACTGCTGCTACTGCTACTACTACCAATACTAGTACTACTACCGCTGCTACTACTACTACCGCTACTACTACTACTGCCGCTACTACTACTGCTAATACTCCACTCAAGGGCTGCTTTCCCAGACACAGTTTAAACCTAAGTCTAGAAAGCACTTTCAATGGAAATTCTGTACTGAGAACATAGGGTAGGGTTTCAAAATTCCCGTAAATTCCCATTTCCAGAAATCCTAGTTGGAGGATTCAGGATGACCTGCTTATTGTCTTTTGACTCTGGGAATCTTTTTTAACCCAATGTACAGGTCATACTCACTTGTATTCGTCGTACACCTCTTGCTTTGGCAGTGATGTCTCAGGGTGCTCCTCTAGGTGATTGCGGATCCAGTTGAAAGCGTACATCTGCTGTGTTCGGCTGGACGACATGCCACTCTGGTCACTGAAACGGTTTCAAATTACAACGACACAAACTGGTTAGTGGCGAAACAATAGTCTCCGATTTTATTTTGATTTCTTGCAATAAATTGTGTGTGTGTGTAATGTAGTAACCATAGTCCAGGAGTGGAGGCTCTCTGATTCTCAGTCCTAGTGATGTTGCAGTGTTGGAGGGTTGAGGTGACGGGTAGACAGACAAGAGATTAAAAAAATAAAAAATAAATACAATTAAGGACATAGAAAACAGGGTATAATAGCAAATCAATCATTATACTAGTATCGCTTCATTAATGATACAAATAAACAATTCTATTAACGGACATTAGCATAAGATCACAAGACCGAGAACGAAGTGGTGAATTTTGATGCAAAAGGAATTGTAGAAGCTTTCTTTTCAAATGCACCGAAATATGAATACAGCCTGTGATGAAAAAAAAACAGCTGAGGTAAAAATGATACTATCAGGTCACAAAAAAATAATTTAATCCAAGACAAATTGAAAGCCGTCGCGAGCACCACAATCAACACAGCAATAGTAATAATAATAATAATAATAATATAGGTTACAAACGACAATGAGATACAGAATAAGTATTCACACCCCTTTGACTTTTCCCACATGTTGTTGTTGTTACAGCCTGAATTTAAAATGGATTCCATTTAGATTTTGTGTCATTGGCCGACACACAATACCCCACAATGTGAAAGTGGAATTACCTTTTTTAGATATTTTTTTTTACAAATTAATTAAAAATGAAAAGCTGCAAATGTCTTGAGTCAACAAGTGTTCAATCCCTTTGTTATGGCAAACCTAAATAAGTTCAGGAGTAAAAATGTGCTTTAACAAGTCCCATAAGTTGGATGGACTTTTGAATGACTACCTCATCTTTGTACCCCACACATACAATTATCTGAAAGGTCCTTCAGTCGAGCAGCGAAAACACACATTCAACCAGAAACACTATGGAGGTTATCCAATGCCTCGCAAAGAAGGGTATCTATTGGTAGATGGTTAAAAATGTAATAAGCAAACATTGAACATCCCTTTGAGGATGGTGAAGTTACTAATTACACTTTGGATGGTGTATCAATACACCCAGTCACTACAAAGATACAGGCATCCTTCCTAACTCAGTTGCCAGAGAGGAAGGAAACCGCTCAGGGATTTCACCATGAGGCCAATGGTGATTTGAAAACAGTTAGAGTTTAATGGCTGTGATAGGAGAAAACTGAGGAGGGATCAACAACATTGTAGTTACTCCACCATAATAACCTAAATAACAGAGTTAAATGAAGGAAGCCTGGTCACAATACAAATATTCCAAAACATGCATCCTGTTTGCACTAAAGTAAAACTGCAAAAAATATGGCAAAGAAATTAACTTTATGTCCTGAAAACAAAGCGTTACGTTTGAGGCAAATCCAACACGACACATCACTGAGTACCACTCTTCATATTTTCAAGCATGGTGGTGGCTGCATCATGTTATGGGTATGCTTTTCATCGTAAAGGACTAGGGAGGTTTTTAGGATAACAATACATGGAATAGACAGGCACAGGCAAAATCCCAGAGGAAAACCTGGTTCAGTCTGGGAGGCAAATTTACCTTTAAGCAGGACAATAACCTAAAACACAAGGCCAAATATATACTGGAGTTGGTTACCGAGACGACATTGAATGTTCCTGAGTGGCCGAGTTACAGTTATGACTAAAATTGGCTTGAAATTCTGTCAAGACTTGAAAATCGCTGACTAGCAATGATCAACAACTTGACAAGAGCTTGAATTTGTTTTAAGAATAATGTGCAAATATTGTACACTCTCGGTGTGCAAAGCTATATAGACTTACCCAGAAAAATTCACAGCTGTAATTGCTGCCTAACGTTCTTCTACAAAGAATTCACTCAGAGGTGTGAATTTAGATATTTCTATATTTCATTTTCAATAAATGTGTTTTCACTGTCATTATGAGGTAATGTGTAAATAAAAAAGGTACTTTGAGATAATGCTAAATGTCTCAAACATGAAGTGATATTTTTTCCCCAGAATTGAGATATTCCATATTTTAGAGCACACTAAGGAGAATAATGAAACGAAGACATTGTCTTTGGATGAGAGAGAGAAAAAAATGTTTTAATCCATTTTGAATTCAAGCTGCAACACAACAAAATCTGGAATAAATCACGGGGTTATGAATAATTTCTGAAGGCCAACTGTATCTGTCGCTTGATGTAATATTTGATGTACTTTGAATTGTCTAATCAAATAAAACTAAATCAGAGAAAAAGGGGGAAGACGTTACCTTTTATCAATGCCATTGTTGGGACCAGAAGGCAACTTAAGGTAGAGGTAGAGTTTCTCGATGTCTGTAAACTTCTCAACATCTTGCTGTAAAATGTACAGAGCGAGGTATAAGAGAGAGAGGGGAAACATACTATGTCTGTCCCATCAAAACATGTTTTATCTCTGTGACCATGGGAACCATGGAATCTGCTTCTCTGTCACTGCCAGTTAGTTACCTACCTTAGTTGAATGTACCTGATTGTAGCCAAGTCGCTCTGGATAAGAGTGCTTCCTAATGACTCAAATGTAATGTAAATGTAGCCTAGATATTATGATAATCAACAACAACAAAAAACACTACGCATGTTGTATATAGAGATGCTGTCAGCGGGCACACTGACAACACGTCTTTGATTTCCACATCACAACAGACTCCACCCTAGCTCCTTTTCAATTGGCTTCTAAGAATGGAATTCATCTCACCTCTTCCTGTTCTATTTGCCTCTTTGTTGCTAGGGGAACCCATACTTATGAACGAGGTGAGAGTTGTCAGCCAATCAGCGGAGAATAAAATAAAAACAATTTACTGGACTCCACCACTACCAGCATGCCATGTGCTTGTTAGCTTCCGCCTGCCACTGTCTTTTCTAACAGTATAGGCTAGCTATAGTCTGCTTTCATTCTGTTATGATTGACACAAGTAGGTCTAACCTTACATATTAATTGGGTCCTCATATGAGTTAAGTTTATTACCAGGGTCGTGTTCGTTATATAAGGCACAAAAAGAAAGAGAACGGACTGAAACAGGGAGGAACTGGACATGACAGGGGCGGCAGGGTAGCCTAGTGGTTAGAGCGTTGGACTAGTGACCGGAAGGTTGCAAGTTCAAACCCCCGAGCTGACAAGGTACAAATCTGTCGTTCTGCCCCTGAACAGGCAGTTAACCCACTGTCATTGAAAATAAGAATTTGTTCTTAACTGACTTGCCTAGTTAAATAAATAGAGTCAAATTACCCACTAAACCCAGGGGTCAAACAAAAGTAATGGTTCCAATAGCTTTTTTCCACCCTTAATTTTTAAGAGGATTTTAGAAACACTTAAAATAAGGGCCGTGTTTCATGTAGGCTTGACGTTTTGATAACCTTGTAAATTTCTCTAGGAAAAGGTGACTTTATCAATATATTTTCCTGTATTTACCCCCCCACAAAAAAACGAATTACCTGATAAAGTGGCTATGATAAAGAACTACAAATGCCATGATAGTCTGGATGAGACAGTTGAATCGAGGCAAAGGTAAGAATCTCTGGATGAACTATGTTAGCTAAATTTAGTAATTAATAAGTTGGCTAAACTCCACAGAATTGTCAATGTAAGGAACTGTCTTGTGCAAGTTTTAAATTGACACAACACCTGTTAGCAAAGATGTCAGCTAGAGATTACGTGCAGGAGCTTGCATGGATTTGTAGTCTTGCATTCTTTTACCTTTATTTAACTAGGCAAGTCAGTTAAGAACAAATTCTTATTTTCAATGACGGCCTAGGAACAGTGAGTTAACTGCCTGTTCAGGGGCAGAACGACAGATTGTCAGCTCGGGGATTTGAACTTGCAACCTTTCGGTTACTAGTCCAATGCTCTAACCACTAGGCTACCCTGGTGGTGTCTACCTTGATGCTAATTTGCATTTTCAAATCTGAGAGTAAATAGAACCGAATATCTTGATAAAAGTTACCTTGTCCTAGATAGATTTAAATGTTTATCAAAATGTCATGCCAGGGTGAGCCTACACGAAACACGGCCCTTATTTTAAGTGTTTCTAAAAATCCCCTATGGGAAAAATGATTGGTGGAAAAACGATTGGAACCATTTGGAATTTCAGTGTACTTTCTGAATTGGAATTTAAACGGAATTGACCACCAACCCTGGATAGCTTATAAGGCTTATGAAGCCTTATAAGCTATGAAGGTTCATACATGCTTATACCCAGTTATAAAGCATCATACCTGCAGCATTTAAATAAAGTGTTACTGAAAGACAGCCGTTGCCCTAGTAATATCTGAGACATATTCTTCACAAACACACGAGGAAGTCAATAGCGATTGCTAAAAATTGGTGCACACCGGTACATGAGCACCTTTAACTAAAAGCTGAACTGTGGTTTTTCACGCCGCATCAAAGCCGATATATTAATAACAACTCTACTCACCAATATGTTGTCCACTTTTGATTGTACAGATTTGCTACAATGAGAGAGAGAAAGAGAGAAAGAATGGGAGATATTTACGGAGGGGGAACAAGACAGCAGCATAACATGTTCTCAAAAGTCCTCAATCTCACAGAACAAAATGTTGTATGCATCTCAAATGGACCTCTTTCTCCCATGGCCTACCTACAACCTATGCACCTGTGTTGAACTGATAGGTGCTAAGGCTGGGCGGTATAACATTGTTTACAATATCCCGCTATTGATGCACGGACCGGTTTGGGTTTTCACTTTACCTTCTATAACTGTATTTTAATGTTTTGGTTTGTTAAATGTCATATGCCATGAGTAACATATATATATATATATATATATATATATATATATATATATTTACACCGTTACCTGAGTCATCCCTCTCCGTTCTCTTTCTCTATCCGTGCCGCCTTCCACACAAACCTAGCCCCGCCCCCCGCCACTCAAGCAGCGCATTTGTTGTTGCTTGACCACGAGACACTTGCGTTCAATCTGCATGGTCAATGCAGCACATGCAACAATGTTGAAGGCAACGATGCTGCTTCCACTTTACTTCTTAATATAAATCCACCAGCGTTCTATAATTACACTATTAGTTTGTGTTTCTTACATCTGCAAACGGCTAGCTTGTCTTTTCTTAGCAAGTTTTAGGTAAATCGTGTTAGCCGCTAATCGTTAGTTAGCTGGCTAGCTAGCTAATAAAATATACTGAGTCAGAGCAAACGTAGCTAGCATGATACCAGTGATGGTGTAGGCCTAAATCAGCATGTTGTTTGTGAAACAGTATATTTTAAATCAAAGAGGAATAGGCAAAGCATGAATATATTGGCTACATGATGAAACATTTAATGTAGCCAGAGATTATAGGGTCCCCTAGGAAACACTGACCAACACTTTGGTTCCTGCCCTGTAACAATAACTCCTCCCTGGCATTTTCCTTCATTGTCATGTCAAATGCTGTATTCAAAGTGCCCACTATAATTTATATCTATATTTTACCCCCTTTTTCTCTGCAATTTCGTGATATCTAATTGGTAGTTACAGTCTTGCCCCTTCTATGCAACTCCCATTCACACTTGGGAGAGTCAAAGGTCAATAGCCATGTGTCGTCCGAAACGCGACCCTGCCAAGCCGCACTGCTTCTTGACACACTTCCCCCCTAACCCAGAAGCCAGCCGCACCAATGTGTCAGAAATTGATGGAAATACAGAAAATTATTTTGGGTTGAAGTTGAATTGAACAGTATAAACCAAACAGAATGGAGAAAACCCCATTGAAATCACTTAGAATGTATGTGATGTCACACTAGGATCACTCACTACTCATAAAGAATAATTAGAACTTTTTATTATTCAAAAAAACATAAAATACCATCATACTGTCAAAAATATTAAACATACCTTGATATGATATTTTGGGCATATCGCCCAGCCTTAACATGTGCAATGTGGTGAATATTCCACCTTGCCATGGTAGATTTATATCATATCAAATCCTTTCAGATCTCCACAATGCAGTGCATTTGGATCTAGGAATGTAAAAAATTTTTGACAGGTCTCATCACCAAGAATATGGAACAGTACATGTTATACACAAACACTGTATTCAATGACATTATGGATCATTTGTGTCAGGGACCTCCCTTTGGCTGACTAATCATATTGGCAGATGTATACCTGTTATTGATAATAGACGAGTGTCAGTACATAGGACTCATTGGGCCTCCTTTGGCTATGCATACATAATTATAACCATGTAGCTAACTGTCATGATGTAGCTAGCAGGCTACATAGCTTGTGTAGTTAAAGAGCAATACATTTTTCAATATGTCTGGTAAATTGTCTAGCAAGCTTGGCTAACTAGCTAGCAGCAATTATTTCACAGCCAGCCCCAGCAACAAGGACAGAAAACCAAAATTAGCTAGCTAGCGAACCTAAACTCAATTAATATTCTACTACTAGCTAACGTTAGCTACTTAAATACACACCAATGTAGTTAGCTATTAGCTAGCTACATATTGATTAGCAAACGAATCGAAGACCTAAACGAGAAGGCGTGAGTTAAGGTAGAAGACAGGCGAGACCCCGAGCTGTCATCATTTTGTAGCTGTGCAGCACCGTAGCTAATTTATAAACTAGTCAAGTGGAGTGTGCATTGACCATTGAACGCATTAATATATATCTTACCAAATTGAATTCTTTATTTTGTACTGCAACGCATTGGCCTCGGGGCCCTGTAGTCCTGGTACTAACGTTGGAAGAGAGCCCAATCCCGAGTTGGGCTTCAGCTGACCAGGTTGTTGTTGATCATCATCATCGGCCATCACGATGATATTCTCGTTGAGCGGAGGTGGGTTGGTCGGGGTCTAACAAATAGGCCTCATCCTGTTTATACCTTGATATAACGTTGGTTCCCCGGCTGTGGTAGTGCATGCATGACGCCAGAGCCGAGTACCCACCGTTTGATGATGAGGATCGTATGAGCTAGGTCAACCTACTGGATCGACGATAGACCATGACGGTTAAGACTATGACTTGTCTGCACTTGACATTTTATAAAAGAAAACAAACGGCATGCGGGAATACAAAAAGCATTATTTCGCAGAGAGAGGCTGGGCACTGCTGCAAACAGCGAGCACGCCTGCTGCAGGCTACGGAAGGCAATGCTGCTTGCAGGCTGTAGATGCGCACGCGCAATCACATTGATGGAATGTAAATGAAGCTGCAATATCAGTTTAGATACATTAGATTCATGTTTCTATATCAAATTGATGATAATAACAACAACAACAACAGTGTAATAGCAGTGTAGCAACAGTGTAACAGCAGTATATTAGTAACTAACATAATAAACGCTATTTACAGTATTTGAACTGTCAGCTCCAGTTGAGACCGATAACTTACGAAAAATAAACTGCTCAAGCAGTTTCCGAAATGGTTTCATAATATAATGAATATCATTTATTGAATGTAAAACAATGTAGGTTATTCTTGCAAAAAATATAATACATTTTCACTGTAATTCATCATGTATCACACTGTGACTAGATAGTCAGTACATACAGAACATTCGGGAAAAGTATTCAGACCCCTTGACTTTTTCCAAAACGTTGTTACGTTACATCCTTATTCTAAAATGTATTACATTAAATGTGTTCCTCATCAATCTACCCACAATACCCCATAATGACTAAGCAAAAACAGGTTTTTAGACATTTTTGCAAATGTACTAAAAATAAAAAACAGAAATACGTTATTTACATAAGTATTAAGACCCTTTGCTATGAGACTCGAAATTGAGCTCAGGTGCATCCTGTTTCCATTGATCATCCTTGAGATGTTTCTACAACTTGATTGGAGTCCACCTGTGGTAAATTCAATTGATTGGACATGATTTGGAAAGGCACACACCTGTCTATATAAGGTCCCACTGTTGACAGTGCATGTCAGAACAAAAACTAAGCAATGAGGTCGAGGGAATTGTCCATAGAGCTCTGAGACAGGATTGTGTAGAGGTACAGATCTGGGGAAGGGAACCAAAACATTTCTGCAGCATTGAAGGTCTCCAAGAACACCGTTGCCTCTATCATTCTTAAGTAAAAGAACTTTGGAACCACCAAGACTCTTCCTAGAGCTGGCTGCCCGGCCAAACGGAGAGAAGGGCCACCAAGAACTCGATGGTCACTCTGACAGAGCTCAAGAGTTCCTCTGTGGAGATGGGGGCCCCTTCCAGCACTCCACCAATCAGGCCTTTATGGTAGAGTGGCCAGACGGAAGCCACTCCTCAGTAAAAGGCACATGACAACCCGCTTGGAGTTTGCCAAATGGCACCTAAAGACTCTCAGACCATGAGAAACAAGATTCTCTGGTCTGATGAAACCAAGAGTGAATTTTTTGGCCTGAATGCCAAGCGTCACGTCTGGAGGAAACCTGTCACCAGCATGGTGGTGGTAGCATTTTTCAAGGCAGGAACTTGGTATACTAGTCAAGATTGAGGGAAAGATTAATGGATTTGTTTAAAAAAAAAATGATTTCAGTTAAGAACAAGTCAGTTAAGAACAAATTCTTATTTTCAATGACAGCCTAGGAACAATGGGTTAATGGCCTTGTTCAAGGGCAGAACGACAGATTTGTACCTTGTCAGCTCGGGGATTTGAGCTTGCAACCTTCTGATTACTAGTCCAACGCTCTAACCATAAGGCTACCCTGCCACCTCCTGTGCCAAGCTTGTAGTGTCATAATCGCTGCCAAAGGTGCTTCAACAAAGTACTGAGTAAAGGGTCTGAATACTTATGTAAAGTATAAAAATATATATATATAATATCTAAAAACCTGTTTTTGCTTTGTCATTATGTGTTATTGTGTGTATGTTGATGAGGGAAATAAACAATGTAATCCATTTTAGAATAAGGCTGTAACATAATAAAATGTGGAAAAAGTGAAGGGGTATGAATACTTTCCTAATGCACTGTATCTAGCCTGGGCTAATCACATATTGTACTTGTGCAATACTACCACCGTTTTGTCAATACTGGTGTAGCAGTTTTTACCATCTGGTCATTATCATTTAGGTCCAGTAGGGGGCACTCTTCCCTCAAATTAGACCCCCAATGCCCCAAAGGGTAGGGATTGGAGACATTGACGTTGCACTGCGTAGCCGTAGGATGACGATGTGGTCACTAAAAAGATTCAAGAGCACGGGTGTCATGGCTACATTCCTCAACTGACCCTCATACAATCATGGCCACCTAAGACTTCATCATCCAAATGTCTCATTCATTCATTCCCTCTCATCTCCCCTTATCCCCCAGGTTGTTTTATGTAAATGAGAATATCCTGTGTGTTTTTTAGCCACCAGCCACCCGTTGGTTGAATGAGAGTTACATTTATTTATATAAATTCTCCCAAAATGTTGTTTTTCTTGTTGTTTTCTCACACTATTTATTTCTGTCTCCCTGTCCGTTCACAGCTATTCTAAAGGAATTTACTTCCCTGTCAATCTTCTGTCATTTCTCATCTAAGTCCAGCAGAGAGTGTAATCTGAGCAGTCCTTTAGTACTTTAGGTTATTTTGTCTTGTGACTTTCCAGAATCATCTCCCTCAACTGCATGTTCCCATTCAGTAACGTAGGCTTTTTAGCCAGTAGTTCTGAAAAGTAGTGCTTACGAGTTAAAAGTGGTCCGCGAAAATTACGTCACATAGGAAAACATTGGCAGTAGATGTATGTGACGTAATTTTCGCGGACCACTTTTTACTCGTAAGCACTACTTTTCAGAACTACTGGCTAAAAAGTATACAAAACTACTGAAGATTCTCCGTTACTGAATGGGAACATGCAGTTGAGGGAGATGATTCTGGAAAGTCACAAGACAAAATAACCTAAAGTACTAAAGGACTGCTCAGATTACATTACCAAAACTATGTGGACACCTGCATGTTGAACATCTCATTCCAAAATCATGGGCATGAATGTGGAGTTGGTTCCCCCCTTTGCTGCTATAACAGCCGGCTTTCCACTAGATGTAGGAACATTGCTGCGGGGACTTGCTTCCATTCAGCCTCAGCGTCCTAATTCATCTCAAAGGTGTTCGATGGGGTTGAGGTCAGGGCTCTGTGCAGGCCAGTCAAGTTTTTCCACACCGATCTCGACAAACCATTTCTGTATGGACCTTTCTTTGTGCACAGGAGCATTGTCATGCTGAAACAGGGAAGGGCCTTCCCGAAACATGGAAATAAGCCCAGACCATTATTCCTCCTCCACCAAACTGTACAGGGCACTATGCATTGGGGCAGGTAGTGTTCTCCTGGCATTCGCCAAGGTTCGTTCGTCAGACTGCCAGATGGCGAGGCTTGATTCATCACTCCAGAGAGCTCGTTTCCACTGCTCCAGAGTCCAATGGGGGGCGAGCTTTACACCACTCCAGCCGACGCTTGGCATTGCACATGGTGATCTTAGGCTTGTGTGCGGCTGCTCGGCCATGAAGCTCCCGACGTACAGCTATTGTGCTGTCGTTGCTTCCAGACAAGGTTTGAACTCGGTAGTGGGTGTTGCAAACAAGGACAGACCAAAATTTTACGCGCTACGTGCTTCAGCACTCGGCGGTCACGTTCTGTGAGCTTGTGTGGCCTACCACTTTGCAGATGAGCCGTTGTTGCTCATAGACGTATCCACTTCACAATAACAGCACTTACAGTTGACTGGGGCAGCTCTAGCAGGGTAGACATTTGACGAACTGATCTCTTCAGTAAGGCCATTCTACTGTTTTCCTATGGAGATAACTTTATTGAAATAAACTATATTTTTCTTAAGGGTAGCTTTAATGCAGCTTGACTTCTTCTTCTAATTGGCAGCTTGGTGAATATTTTCAGAGAAGCTTCCCCAAAAACCCTCTCTCTCTCTCTCTCTCTCTCTCTCTCTCTCTCTCTCTCTCTCTCTCTCTCTCTCTCTCTCTCTCTCTCTCTCTCTCTCTCTCTCTCTCTCTCTCTCTCTCTCTCTCTCTCTCTCTCTCTCTCTCTCTCTCTCTCTCTCTCTCTCTCTCTCTCGTTCTGCTGTGTGTGCATCTGACTAGCTGACGCGGCGAGACACTTTGTCAGTCAGTATCTCTGATAATCCCATACGGTAAACTACATAATATCCTTAAAAAGATCAATCAACTATTTATGAATAGTGTGTACATAGTGAAGGGTTTGTTTTCAATAAATTAGTAAAACCAAAAGCTTCCCTTGACTTGGAAGAGTTCCAGTTTTGGATTTTCTATAGCCTGAGGGAACACATTTAACGTGTTGTGAAAAAATGCTATGAAATGTAATGTCATGTAATATATTTCATTGTATATAACTGCCTTAATGTTGCTTTATCTGTTTTTTAAATCTGATTCTACTGCTTGTATCAGTTACCTGAAGTGGAATAGAGTTCCATGTAGTCATGGCTCTATGTAGTACTGTGGAATAGAGTTCCATGTAGTCATGGCTCTATGTAGTACTGTGGAATAGAGTTCCATGTAGTCATGGCTCTATGTAGTACTGTGTGCCTCCCATAGTCTGTTCTTGACTTGGGGATTGTGAAGAGACTTTTGGTGGCATGTGTGGTATGCATGGGTGTCTGAGCTGTGTGCTAGTTGTTTAGACAGACATCTCTGTGCATTTGGTATGTCAACACTTCTTACAAAAACAAGTAGTGATGAAGTCAATCTCTCCTCCACTTTGAGCCAGGAGAGATTTATGTGCATATTATTAATATTAGCTCTCTGTGTACATCCAAGGGCCAGCCGTGCTGCCCTGTTCTGAGCTAATTGTAATTTTCCGAGGTCCCTCTTTGTGGCACCTGACCACATGACTGAACAGTAGTCCAGGTGTGACAAAACTAGGGCCTGTAGGACTTGCCTTGTTGATAGTGCTGTTAAGAATGCAGAGAAGCATCTTGCCTATGCCGTTCTGTACCATCACTCATTCATATATCTTTATGTACACATTCTTTATCCCTTTACTCTTGTGCGTATAAGGTAGTAGATGTGGAATTGTTAGGTTAGATTACTCGTTGGTTATTACTGCATTGTCGGACCTAGAAGCACAAGGATTTCGCTACACTCGCATTAACATCTGCTAACCATGTGTATGTGACAAATTCAATTTGATTTGATTTATTATGGACAGAATTTTCCCCATTTTAGCTACTGTTGTATCAAAATTTTTTGACGATGTCAGTTTACAATCCAGGGTTACTCCAAGCAGTTTAATCAAAGCAGTTTAATTTCACTCGCATGCTCAATTTCCACATTATTTATTACAAAATTTAGTTGAGGTTTAGGGTTTAGTGAATTATTTGTCCCAAATACAATGCTTTTATTTATTTTTATACATATTTAGGGATAAATTATTCCTTGCCACCCATTCTGAAACTAACTGCAGCTGTTTGTTAAGTGTTGCTGTGATTTCACTCGCTGTAGTAGCTGACGTGTATAGTGTTGAGTCATCCGCATACATTGACACTCTGGCTTTACTCAAGGCCAGTGGCATGTCATTAGTAAAGATTGAACAAAGGAAGGGGCCTAGACAGCTGCCCTGGGGAATGCCTGACTCTACCTGGATTATGTTGGAGAGGCTTCCATTAAAGAACACCCCTCTGTGTTCTGTTAGACAGGTAACTCTTTATCCACAATATAGCAGGGGGTGTAAAGCCATAACACATACGTTTTTCCAGCAGCAGACTATGATCGATAATATCAAAAGCTGCACTGAAGTCTAACAAAACAGCTCCCACAATCTTTTTATCATACATTTCTCTCAGCCAATCATCAGTCATTTGTGTAAGTGCAGTGCTTGTTGAATGTCAATTTGTTAACAGTAAAATAGCATTGTATCTGGTCAAACAATTTTGTCTCTCCAAACGTTTACTAAGGGTTAGTAACTGGCTGATTGGTCGGCTATTTGAGCCAGTAAAGGGGGCTTTACTATTCTTGGGTAGCAAAATTACTTTTGCTTCCCTCCAGGCCTGAGGGCGCACACTTTCTAGTAGGCTTAGATTGACGATATGGCAAATAGGAGTGTCAATATCGTCCGCTATTATCCTCAGTAATTTTCCATCCAAGTTGTCAGACCCCGGTGGCTTGTCATTTTTGATAGACAACAATAATTGTTTCACCTCTTCCATTCTCACTTTACGGAAATAAAAATGACAAAGCTTGTCTTTCATCATTTGATCAGTTATACTTAGATGTGTAGTATCAGCGTTTGTTTTTGGCATACCATGCCTAAATTTCCTAACTTTGACAATGAAAAAGGTGCTCCAAACTTTACTATAATTCTTTATATAATATATATTTGTTTCATAGTATATTTTTATATATTTTTGTTCAGTTTAATCACATGATTTCTCAATCGGCAGTACATTTGCCAATCGGATGTGCAGCCAGACTTATTTGCCGTTGCTTTTGCCTCATCCCTCTCAACCATACAATTTTTTAATTCCTCATCAATCCACAGGGATTTAACAGTTTTTATAGTCATTTTCTTAATGGGTGCATGCTTATTAATAACTGGAATAAGCAATTTAATAAATGTGTCTAGTGCAACGCCTGATTGCTCCTCGTTATACACCACAGACCAACAAATATTCTTTACATCAACAACACAGGAATCACTACAAAACGTATTGTATGACCTCTTATACACTATATTAGGCCCAGCCTTTGGAACTCTGGTTTTCCTAGTTATGGCTGCTACAGTATATTGTGCTCACTACATCTGATGGATTTGGAAACTGCTTTAAAGAAAATGTCTGTAGCATTAGTAAAGATGTGATCAATACATGTTGATGATTTCATTCCCGTGCTGTTTGCAACTACCCTGGTAGGTTGACTGATAACCTGAACCAGGTTGCAGGCACTAGTTACAGTTTGAAGCTTTTTCCTCACCCTCTGTGTTCTTTTCTTGAGTAGGCAACTTGATGAAAGCCAGTCAATATTTAAATCACCCCAAAAATATACCTCTCTGTTGATATCACATACATTATCAAGCATTTCACACATGTTATCCAAATACTGACTGTTAGCACTTGGTGGACTATAGCAGCTTCCCACCAGAATGGGCTTTAGGTGAGTCAGGCGAACCTGTAGCCATATTACTTCAACAGTATTTAACATTAGATCCTCTCTAAGCTTTACAGGAATGTAGTTCTGAATATAAACAGCAGCACCTCCACCTTTGGCATTTCTGTCTTTTCTGTAGATGTTATAACCATGTATTGCTACCACTGTATCATCGAATGTATTATCTAAGTGAGTTTCAGAGGCTGCCAGAATATGTATGTCATCTGTTATTAGCAAATTAATGATTTCATGAACCTTGTTTCTTAAACTACATATTTTAACACGGGCTATTTTTTTTAACCACTTTTCTGGGATGCTTGATTGTTTTCATTGCTTTACTGGGAAGCTTAGTATAAGTAGACATGCTCATGTTATTTATGTTAGTGCAGGGTGAGCTGCACACACTGGACTTCCTACTAGGGCACATCATCTCCATGCTAACAGTATTACTCTGGTTTATAGGCTAATGATTACTGCGTACAATAGCTGTAGGATTCAGGGCAGTTAGAGGGACATAAATTAGGTTCCTTACATTTACATCTTTGAACGCCCCTGCGATAATATACAACTCAGAGACACAACGGTAAGGATTAACTGAGCTGGGCTTGGGTCATTAAGTCATCATCTCTAGGAACCCAAATGATTTGGGTGGATCCCATCCTCCTTATAAAAACGAGTTGTGTTTCCAGAATGTATCAAAATTGATTGGCTTGTATTTATAACATTTATGATATGTTACAAATAATTTATAAACATTTATTAGCACTTACAAAAGGCTTGTCAATTAATTACTATTTGTGTTTAACAAATCACTTTTTGCTGTCTTTCTGTTTATTGATGATCGTATTCATTACTTATAAACAGTTGTGAACATGAAACAAACCAATTCCATAGTTTGAGCGTGATTGCATCCAAAATGGCACCCTATTCCCTATGTAGTGCACTACATTATATCCTTCCTGTTTGGCCCTGTCCGGGGGTGTCCTCGGATGGGGCCACAGTCTCTCCTGACCCCTCCTGTCTCAGCCGCCAGTATTTATGCTGCAGTAGTTTGTGTCGGGGGGCTAGGATCAGTTTGTTATATCTGGAGTACTTCTCTTGTCCTATTCGGTGTCCTGTGTGAATCTAAGTGTGCGTTCTCTAATTCTCTCCTTCTCTCTTTCTTTCTCTCTCTCAGAGGACCTGAGCCCTAGGACCATGCCCCAGGACTACCTGACATGATGACTCCTTGCTGTCCCCAGTCCACCTGACCGTGCTGCTGCTCCAGTTTAAACTGTTCTGCCTTATTATTATTCGACCATGCTGGTCATTTATGAACATTTGAACATCTTGGCCATGTTCTGTTATAATCTCCACCCGGCACAGCCAGAAGAGGACTGGCCATCCCACATATGTTCTCTCTAATTCTCTCTTTCTTTCTCTCTCTCGGAGGACCTGAGCCCTAGGACCATGCCCCAGGACTACCTGACATGATGACTCCTTGCTGTCCCCAGTCCACCTGACTGTGCTGCTGCTCCAGTTTCAACTGTTCTGCCTTATTATTATTCGACCATGCTGGTCATTTATGAACATTTGAACGTCTTGGCCATGTTCTGTTATAATCTCCACCCGGCACAGCCAGAAGAGGACTGGCCACCCCACATAGCCTGGTTCCTCTCTAGGTTTCTTCCTAGGTTTTGGCCTTTCTAGGGAGTTTTTCCTAGCCACCGTGCTGCTACACCTGCATTGCTTGCTGTTTGGGGTTTTAGGCTGGGTTTCTGTACAGCACTTTGAGATATCAGCTGATGTACGAAGGGCTATATAAATACATTTTATTTTATTTGATTTGATGATTGGACCAGGCCCCATAGGGAATAAGGGTGCCATTTGGGACACAGCACATGTGTAACCCTGGTAACAAGTACATTTTTATTTATAAAAAATAATTTACCCTTTTATTTAACTAGGCAAGTCAGTTAAGAACAAATTATTATTTACAATGACAGCCTACACCGGCCAAACCTGGGCCAATTGTGCACCTCCCTATGGGACTCCCAATCACGGCCCGGATGTGACGCAACCTGGATTCAAACCGGGGACTGCAGTGATGACCTCTTGCACTGGGATGCAGTGCCTTTAGACCACTGCGCCACAAGGAAGTCAAAAGTGGTGCTTCATGTAGTGTTAGTGGGGACGACACGACACCACGGTCAGCTTAACCACCCCTGAATGGTTGAATCTGTTTTCCTGAATAGTTCTACTAGAGAGATCTACCTAGGTAAATCTGTGACCTTAGTTCACATATAGTATCCTAATCAAGAGATTTGTTTTGCCTTAAAGAGGCAAAGTTCAGCCACAATCCTAAAGGATATGATCTATCTCTTTACTGCAATAACAATCTTTAAATGTTTCAGTACAATAATAATTCTGATTTGTATTTTGATTACATTTTTGAGAATTTGACCTTTATTTAAGACAGTTAAGAACAAATTCTTATTTTCAATGACAGCCTAGAAACAGTGGGTTAACTGCCTGTTCAGGGGCAGAACGACAGATTTGTACCTTGTCATCTCGGGGGTTTGAACTAGCAACCTTCCGGTTACTAGCCCAACACTCTAACCACTAGGCTACCCTGCCGCCAAAGAGGGGGATCCGCTAATCATTGAATGAATTTGGAACGGTCAGTAAATGACCCGGGTCAAAGTGGTGTTTCAGGTAGTGGGGATGACACGACACGCACCGCGATCAGCTTAACCACCTCTAGCTGTTTTCCTCAATGGTTCTTCTAAAAAAGATTGAACCAGGTGTATCTAGCCGAGTGACTGAGGTCAGTATAGTGCAAGGGTCAGCCGGTCTGGGACTCACGTGGAACTAACACACTTCCTCTAGACCTGCTGCTCTGATCCTCTTACCCACCCCCACCATCCTCATCCTCTGGCACTGGCTTTGTCCCAAAATGGCACCCTATTCTCTATATAGTGAACTACTTCTGACCAGGGCCCAGGTCAAAAGTAGTACACTAGGTAGGGAATAGGTTGCCATTTTGGGACACAGCCATGGATTAGCTTGTTCTCCAGGATTTAGATGGAGCATCGCACTGTTGAGTCACTCAAGTCACGCCAGGCCATGTATCAAACAACACCTTCCTCTGTTTATTTAAAAGTTTCACCACAGTGTGAAGTGTATTACAAATATTTGGTTCAGCTTCAAACAAAGCAAAAAAAAAAAATATATATATATATATTTATATAGACATATAGACAAACAGGAAATGAGGTCAGAGTAGAACAAATGACGTGCATAGGATAGCAGTGACAGGCACGCGAGCGCACACACACACACAGACACACACACACACACACAGACACACACACACAGACACACAGACACACACACACACACACACACACACACACACACACACACACACACACACACACACACACACACACACACATGCATCTGAGCCAAACCACCCAGGAGTAAATATATATGAACCTTCTCATCCTGGCCTTTGCATCACTCTTTGTTCATTACAGTATTTTGACAACCAGGTGATTATTCAATCAGAAAATGCAAATGTTAATGGTTTCTTATTTGCATATCTGTGTTTTCCTTTTGTTGAAATGTAATTGATTATGACAGTCTACAATGATGAATGCCACTCCTGGTGCACTCCGATATGTATTATTAGCCATTAGGGAGAGGAGAGGGAAGGAGGAGAGGGAGGAGAGGGAGAGGAGAGGGAGGAGAGAGGGAGGAGAGGGAGGGAGGAGAGGGAGAGGAGAGGGAGAGTAGAGGGAAGGAGGAGAGGGAGGAGAGGGATAGGAGAGGGAGAGGAAGAGTAGAGGGAAGGAGGAGAGGGAGGAAAGGGAGAGGAGAGGGAGAGTAGGGGGAAGGAGGAGAGGGAGGAGAGGGAGAGGAGAGGGAGGAGAGGGAGAGGAGAGTGAGGAGAGGGAGGGAGGAGAGGGAGAGTAGAGGGAAGGAGGAGAGGGAGGAGAGGGAGGAGAGGGAGGGAGGAGAGGGAGAGGAGAGGGAGAGGAGAGGGAAGGAGGAGAGGGAAGAGAGGAGAGGGAAGACGATAGGATAGGATAGGGAGGAGAGGGAGATGAGAGGGAAGAGGATAGGATAGGATAGGGAGGAGAGGGAGAGGGAAGAGGGAAGAGGATAGGATAGGATAGGATAGGGGGAGAGGAGAGGAAGAGGATAGGATAGGAGAGGGAGGAGAGGAGAGGAGAGGGAGAGGGAAGAGGATATGATAGGGAGGAGAGTGAGAGGGAAGAGGATAGGATAGGGAGGAGAGGAGAGGGAAGAGGATAGGATAGGGAGGAGAGGAGAGGGAAGAGGATAGGAGAGGGAGGAGAGGAGATGAGAGGGAAGAGGATAGGATAGGGAGGAGAGGAGAGGGAGAGGGAAGAGGATAGGGAGAAGAGGAGAGGAGAGGGAAGAGGATAGGATAGGGAGGAGAGGGAAGAGGAGAGGAAGAGGATAGGATAGGGAGGAGAGGAGATGGAGAGGGAAGAGGATAGGGAGAAGAGGAGAGGAGAGGGAAGAGGATAGGATAGGGAGGAGAGGAGAGGGAGAGGGAAGAGGATAGGGAGAAGAGGAGAGGAGAGGGAAGAGGATAGGGAGAAGAGGAGAGGAGAGGGAAGAGGATAGGATAGGGAGGAGAGGGAAGAGGAGAGGAAGAGGATAGGATAGGGAGGAGAGGGAGAGGATAGGATAGGGAGGAGAGGGAAGATGAAGAGGATAGGATAGGGAGGAGAGGGAGAGGGAAGATGATAGGATAGGATAGGGAGGAGAGGGAAGAGGAAGAGGATAGGATAGGGAGGAGAGGGAGAGGGAAGAGGATAGGATAGGATAGGGAGGAGAGGGAAGAGGAAGAGGATAGGATAGGGAGGAGAGGGAGAGGGAAGAGGATAGGATAGGATAGGGAGGAGAGGGAAGAGGAAGAGGAAGAGGATAGGATAGGGAGGAGAGGGAAGAGGGAGAGGAAGAGGATAGGATAGGGAGGAGAGGAGAGGGAGAGGAAGAGGATAGGATAGGGAGGAGAGGGAAGAGGAAGAGGAAGAGGATAGGATAGGGAGGAGAGCAACTGGGAAGAAAAATATGTAACTAAAAAGGGGGGCCTCTAAAGGGAAAATATGAATAATATTAAGATGTGCCCTTACAGTAAACACACACTTCAATGTGATACTGTGATACTGTGATGCTGTGATATTATGGTATTGTGATGCTGTGATATTGTGATACTGTGATATTATGGTATTGTGGTACTGTGATATTGTGGTACTGTGGTATTGTGATACTCTGATAATGTGATACTGTGATATTGTGATACTCTGATATTGTGGTACTCTGATATTGTGATATTGTGGTACTGTGATATTGTGATACTGTGGTATTGTGATACTCTGATATTGTGGTACTGTGATATTGTGATACTGTGGTATTGTGATACTCTGATATTGTGATATTGTGATACTGTGGTATTGTGATACTCTGATATTGTGATACTGTGGTATTGTGATACTCTGATATTGCAAGTAATAGCCAGGACTGCGTAGAGACCAGGAGAAGGAGGAGAGAGGAGCCATGACTGCATAGACCAGGAGAAGGAGAAGAAAAGAGAGAGTAGGAGAGAGGAGGAGCAGGAGAGAGGAGTAGAGGGGAGCCAGGACGGCATAGACCAGGAGAAGGAGAAGAAAAGAGAGAGTAGGAGAGAGGAGGAGCAGGAGAGAGGAGTAGAGGGGAGCCAGGACGGCATAGACCAGGAGAAGGAGAAGAAAAGAGAGTAGGAGAGAGGAGTAGAGGGGAGCCAGGACGGCATAGACCAGGATAATTTTTTTTTTAACCTTTATTTAACTAGGCAAGTCAGTTAAGAACAAATTCTTATTTTCAATGACGGCCTAGGAACAGTGGGTTAACTGCCTGTTCAGGGGCAGAACGACAGATTTGAACATTGTCAGCTCGGAGATTTGAACTTGCAACCTTCCAGTTACTAGTCCAACGCTCTAACCACTAGGCTACCCTAGAAGAAAAGAGAGAGTAGGAGAGAGGAGTAGAGGGGAGCCAGGACGGCATAGACCAGGAGAAGGAGAAGAAAAGACAGAGGAGCAGGAGAGAGGAGGAGCAGGAGAGAGGAGTAGAGGGGAGCCAGGACGGCATGGGGACCAGATGGTGACTTTCCACATGACCAAACTGATCAATCAGCCTGCTGGGACCCAGGTGCAGCACAGGCGGGCACCGTCACCCCCCCCCCCCCCCCCAACCCATCCCTCTAACCATCTACAGGGCACTGCTAACACATGGGTACCACACCAATCATAACAGGGCACCCTGGAGCACTGTGTGTGCTCGTGCGTGTGTGTGTGTGTGCGTGTGCGTGCGTGTGTGTATGTGTGTGTGTGTGTGCTCGTGCGTGTGTGTGTGTGTGTGTGTGCGTGTGTGCGTGTGTGTGTCCTGCAGTGCCGTAGCTGATGACATCACAGTTTCCCCTCCGCTCTCCCACGAGAGATCACAACAACCAGCGTCTAAAAACACTCCCAGGACAACAGAAAGGTGTGGGCTACGCTAAGGAAGTGACATCATAGCCAAGGGTCTCCCATAAAAATATAACCGCGTTTCCACCTAAGACAAAATGTTTGAACTCACTGTTTGGATAAAAGCGTACGTTCAGCGGTATATACAGTACATATATCGTTTTAAAACCCAGAATCTTGTTACTCATCCTCCTTTCAGGACCCATTCAGTTGAAACTAAAGCTCTTGTCCTCCACCCTGAAACTAAAGCCCTTGTCCTCCACCCTGAAACTAAAGCTCTTGTCCTCCACCCTGAAACTAAAGCTCTTGTCCTCCACCCTGAAACTAAAGCTCTTGTCCTCCACCCTGAAACTAAAGCTCTTCCACCCTGAAACTAAAGCTCTTCCACCCTGAAACTAAAGCTCCTCCACCATGAAACTAAAGCTCTTCCACCCTGAAACTAAAGCTCTTGTCCTCCACCCTGAAACTAAAACCCTTGTCCTCCACCCTCAAGTGAGAATTAGGCAGGCTTGATGCAGAAATAGAAAGGAAATTCTTGCCTACTTTTTTGAAAATAAAGTAGTGTGTTGTTCCAGTAGTTAGCTACACCGCTACATGGTAAAACAGTAGTGTGTAGTTCCAGTAGTTAGCTGCACTGCTACATGGTAAAACAGTAGTGTGTAGTTCCAGTAGTTAGCTACACCGCTACATGGTAAAACAGTAGTGTGTAGTTCCAGTAGTTAGCTACACCGCTACATGGTAAAACAGTAGTGTGTAGTTCCAGTAGTTAGCTACACCGCTACATGGTAAAACAGTAGTGTGTAGTTCCAGTAGTTAGCTACACCGCTACATGGTAAAACAGTAGTGTGTAGTTCCAGTAGTTAGCTACACCGCTACATGGTAAAACAGTAGTGTGTAGTTCCAGTAGTTAGCTACACCGCTACATGGTAAAACAGTAGTGTGTAGTTCCCGTAGTTAGCTGCACCGCTACATGGTAAAACAGTAGTGTGTAGTTCCCGTAGTTAGCTACACCGCTACATGGTAAAACAGTAGTGTGTAGTTCCAGTAGTTAGCTGCACCGCTACATGGTAAAACAGTAGTGTGTAGTTCCAGTAGTTAGCTACACCGCTACATGGTAAAACAGTAGTGTGTAGTTCCAGTAGTTAGCTACACTGCTACATGGTAAAACAGTAGTGTGTAGTTCCAGTAGTTAGCTACACCGCACCATGATAAAACAGTTATTAATTACTGAAAACACTACCAAAATTTGAATTTAATTCAACTTTCACCAATCTACTGCAAAATGTAGTTCAGTTACTAGTAGTTTAGTTACTGAAAGTAGTTCTGGCTTCTACAGTGGCTTTTACAGTAGGTCAACCTGCTTGCTAGCCTGGGCTAACATACAGACAGTACCCACAGGGCACAAACTGGTTGAATCAACATTGTTTCCATGTCATTTAAAAAAAAATTGATGACGTTGAATTAACATGGAAAATTGGATTTACAAAAAGCCATCAACGTAAAATAATTTGTGCGATTTTTTTTCTCCCAATTTATTTCAATTCCAATTTATTTCATCCAATTTAACCTAATCCAATTACACGGCTCATGTTTTTTTGTTGATTTCGAGTTGAATTCACTTTAGTTGACAACTCAATCAACTTTAAATAAAAACTAAGTGCCAAAGAGATTAGAGATCACAGGAAAACCACTTGGATGGGTGGCATTTACTCAGTGCTTTAGCACCCAATCCAGACAGCAACTTCATGAATATCCCTACTCCAGACAGCAACTTCATGAATATCCCTACTCCAGACAGCAACTTCATGAATATCCCTACTCCAGACAGCAACTTTATAAATATCCTTACTCCAGACAGCAACTTTATAAATATCCCTACTCCAGACAGCAACTTCATGAATATCCCTACTCCAGACAGCAACTTCATGAATATCCCTACTCCAGACAGCAACTTCATGAATATCCCTACTCCAGACAGCAACTTTATAAATATCCCTACTCCAGACAGCAACTTCATGAATATCCCTACTCCAGACAGCAACTTCATGAATATCCCTACTCCAGACAGCAACTTTATAAATATCCCTACTCCAGACAGCAACTTCATGAATATCCCTACTCCAGACAGCAACTTCATGAATATCCCTACTCCAGACAGCAACTTTATAAATATCCCTACTCCAGACAGCAACTTTATAAATATCCTTACTCCAGACAGCAACTTCATGAATATCCCTACTCCAGACAGCAACTTTATAAATATCCCTACTCCAGACAGCAACTTCATGAATATCCCTACTCCAGACAGCAACTTTATAAATATCCCTACTCCAGACAGCAACTTCATGAATATCCCTACTCCAGACAGCAACTTTATAAATATCCCTACTCCAGACAGCAACTTTATAAATATCCCTACTCCAGACTGCAACTTTATAAATATCCCTACTCCAGACAGCAACTTCATGAATATCCCTACTCCAGACAGCAACTTTATAAATATCCCTACTCCAGACAGCAACTTTATAAATATCCCTACTCCAGACAGCAACTTTATAAATATCCCTACTCCAGACAGCAACTTCATGAATAACCTTACTCCAGACAGCAACTTCATGAATAACCTTACTCCAGACAGCAACTTTATAAATAACCCTACTCCAGACAGCCTTAGTGAGGACGAACTTACCCAGCCGCACGTGCCTAGAAGTTAAGAACTCACGCCAGGCTTGTCTGATTTGGGAATATGGGTCAGACAGTCAGGGGAGGGAGAGAAGGGAAGACACTAATGTACAAGAGGTGTTTTTTTAGGGTGTGTTTAGTTAGGAGTGTGTTTATGTACCAGGATTGCTTCTGTCCCTCTCCTCGACCCTACCTGGGCTCAAACCAGGGACCCTCTGCACACATTGACAACAGCCACCCTCGAAGCATAGTTATCCATCTCTCCACATAAGCAGCGGCCCTTGCAGAGCAAGGGGAACCTCTACTTCAAGGTCTCAGAGCGAGTGAAGTCACCGATTGAAACGCTATTAGCGCGCACCACCGCTAACTAGCTAGCCATTTCACACAGGTTACATTTAGTTAGGAGTGTGTTTAGTTAGAAGTGTGTTTAGCTAGGAGTGTGTTTAGTTAGAAGTGTGTTAAGTTAGGAGTGTGTTTAGTTAGGAGTGTGTTAAGTTAGGAGTGTGTTTAGTTGGGAGTGTGTTTAGCGAGGAGTGTGTTTAGTTAGAAGTGTGTTAAGTTAGGATTGTGTTTAGTTAGGAGTGTGTTAAGTTAGGAGTGTGTTTAGTTGGGGTGTGTTTAGTTGGGGTGTGTTTTGTTAGGGTGTGTTTAGTTAGGAGTGTGTTTAGTAGGGGTGTGTTTAGTTGGGTTGTGTTTGGTTAGAGTGTGTTTAGTTAGGGGTGTGTTTAGTTAGGAGTGTGTTTAGTTGGGGTGTGATTGGTTAGAGATAGGAGTGTGTTTAGTTGAGGTGTGTTTGGTTAGAGTTAGGAGTGTGTTTAGTTGAGGTGTGTTTGGTTAGAGTTAGGAGTGTGTTTAGTTGGGGTGTGTTTGAATCCCTGTCTGCTCTGCCTTTTTTAATCCGTTAATTTGAAGTTCACTCACTCCTATCGTTTGAAAGACACCCTGTTATATAGTAGTAAACCAACGGGGTACTAGATATGTAGGTAGCGTGTGTGACTGTGACTGTGTGTGCAGTAGTGGAACCTCCCCAATCCCTCCCTAAATCACCCCTCACCAATTCCTGGAATGGACCAGCCCTAATTTGCATAAGTTGTCTGTGACAGAGTAGTTAAGCGAGCTGCAGGGTAATGGGTCAGAGGAGGAGGAGGAGGAGTGTATGTTGACTACAGAGCATATGAACAGAGACTGGAGCTGTGGACTCACAGGTCTATACTGAGACACTACTGACTACTGGAGTCGGTACTACAGGACTTCCAGACATACTACGGAAACTACTGGAGTGTTGAACTGAATCTGAAACGGAACAGAATCATGTACTGCACTTCCTATCCTGTCTCTGCCGGGACCACCAGCAATAATCTGATGTATTGCTACGTCAAATCGGTGAGTACGCTCCCACTCTAGATAAAAAGGTATGCACCGGTCTGCATACTGTCTTGGTGAATGATTGGATGTAATTAGATGTTCTCCTATTATCTCTCCTTCTCTTGACCTTAGCAGGGGGCATTCAACTTTTACCTTACGAAGTCCGGAGCCTGCTGCTTTTCTATTCTACTTGATTATCAATTTCACCCACCTGATGTCCCAGGTCTAAATCAGTCCCTGATTCGAAGGGGGAACAATGAAATGCCTTGGAACTGGCTTGAAGGTCCAGAGTTGAGTTTGAAGGTCCTATAGAGGTCTCTACATAGTTCTCTTTAATTGATGTACTCTCCGTTATCGCAGTTATCGTGATACACTCTCCGTTATCGTAATATACTCTGCTATCGTAATGTGCTCTCCGTTATCGCGATACTGTCTCCGTTATCGTGATATACTCTCCATTATTGTGATATACTCTCCGTTATTGTGATATTCTCTCCGTTATCGTGATATACTCTCCGCCATTGTGATATACTCTCCGTTATCGTGATATACTCTCCATTATCGTGATATACTCGCCGTAATTGTGATATTCTCTCCGTTATCTTGATATTCTCTCCGTTATCTTGATATACTCATGTACACATAAGACATGGAATAAGGCATCAATAATTTAAATACATTATCAATATGTTCACTATCAATGTAATAACACCTTATCGTAGAATAGTACAGTACTGACACATCAAAGGAAACCTACTCTATCCACCGTGTGTACTAGCTGGTCCTTCATCCGTTTCTATTTCATTGTAATTTATCACACCAGGGAGTCCATACAGACTACATTCTATACCATTCACCCCAGGGAGTCCGTACAGACTACATTCTATGCCATTCACACCAGGGAGTCCATACAGACTACATTATATACCATTCACACCAGGGAGTCCATACAGACTACATTATATACCATTCACACCAGGGAGTCCGTACAGACTACATTATATACCATTCACACCAGGGAGTCCATACAGACTACATTCTATACCATTCACACCAGGGAGTCCATGCAGACTACATTATATACCATTCACACCAGGGAGTCCGTACAGACTACATTCTATACCATTCACACCAGGGAGTCCATGCAGACTACATTATATACCATTCACACCAGGGAGTCCGTACAGACTACATTCTATACCATTCACACCAGTGAGTCCATACAGATTACATTATATACTATTCACACCAGGGAGTCCGTACAGACTACATTCTATACCATTCACACCAGGGAGTCCGTACAGACTACATTATATACCATTTACACCAGGGAGTCCATACAGACTACATTCTATACCATTCACACCAGGGAGTCCGTACAGACTACATTCTATACCATTCACACCAGGGAGTCCATACAGACTACATTCTATACCATTCACACCAGGGAGTCCATACAGACTACATTATATACCATTCACACCAGGGAGTCCATACAGACTACATTATATACCATTCACACCAGGGAGTCAAAACAGACTACATTCTATACCATTCACACCAGGGAGTCCATGCAGACTACATTATATACCATTCACACCAGGGAGTCCATGCAGACTACATTATATACCATTCACACCAGGGAGTCAAAACAGACTACATTATATACCATTCACACCAGGGAGTCCATACAGACTACATTCTATACCATTCACACCAGGGAGTCCATACAGACTACATTATATACCATTCACACCAGGGAGTCCATACAGACTACATTCTATACCATTCACACCAGGGAGTCCATACAGACTACATTATATACCATTCACACCAGGGAGTCAAAACAGACTACATTCTATACCATTCACACCAGGGAGTCCATGCAGACTACATTATATACCATTCACACCAGGGAGTCCATGCAGACTACATTATATACCATTCACACCAGGGAGTCAAAACAGACTACATTATATACCATTCACACCAGGGAGTCCATGCAGACTACATTATATACCATTCACACCAGGGAGTCCATACAGACTACATTCTATACCATTCACACCAGGGAGTCCATACAGACTACATTATATACCAGTACAGGAACAGACACTTTGATTTACAGCTACTCAAAAGTTATTGCAGCAACCATGTGTTTGAGTGTTTTAAGGGTTAGGAATGGGCACATCTGGCTGAGTGTGTGTCTGGGAAGGGATATTACTGTAGGGTGAGTGGGATTTGGGACTCTGTGTGCTATTCAGTCAGTGTTGTCAGTGTTTATTCGTTAATTTGGGGAAAGTTCCCAAGTTTATGAATTTCGATTTACAAATGATTTTGATTTCTTTGATCATGCAGTTCTTTAATGCATACTGAAGTGACATTGATCATTTGACTCTTGACTGTGTGGTCAGTGAGTTCAGTAACGCGCATCAGTGATCAATACACTGTGTTAATGATCAAGATCCCTCTTTCTGTTCAGACAGAGCTGAGAACACAACACATATCATTCTCATTTTTTACCGTCTACCATTTTTTTTTGACGTGAAGCAGATTGCTGCTCTGATCTCTGTTTGATTTAACCCGTGGTCTGTTTTAACACTGGTCCCTATACGGATCATTATCAGGCGCAATTAAAGACTGCTTTGATCTCTGAGAGAGTAACTAACTAGAACCAGACGTTTGTACTAGACGCAGACGGGCAAATTGATTGCATGTGGCTAGATTTTGGATGTGGTGTTACTATAGAGCAGAGGCAAATTGAATAGTTGATCAATATTACACTCATTTAAATCTTCCTGTATATGATTGAAAGTATACATTTTGAGTGTAAAATGTGGTCTTGTCCTTTTTATTGTCTTCATAACATATTTCAGCCATTTCGTTTTTGTTGCTATCAGAGACGCTAACGGAACACATAACTATTTAGTTTCTGTTGCTATCAGAGATGCTAACGGAACACAGAACTATTTCGTTTTTGTTGCTATCAGAGATGCTAACGGAACACAGAACTAATTCGTTTTTGTTGCTATCAGAGATGCTAACGGAACACAGAACTATTTAGTTTTTTGTTGCTATCAGAGATGCTAACGGAACACAGAACTAATTAGTTTTTTGTTGCTATCAGAGATGCTAACGGAACACAGAACTATTTAGTTTCTGTTGCTATCAGAGATGCTAACGGAACACAGAACTACTTAGTTTTTGTTGCTATCAGAGATGCTAACGGAACACAGAACTAATTAGTTTCTGTTGCTATCAGAGATGCTAACGGAACACAGAACTATTTAGTTTCTGTTGCTATCAGAGATGCTAACGGAACACAGAACTATTTAGTTTCTGTTGCTATCAGAGATGCTAACGGAACACAGAACTATGAACACGTCTCATATATACTATGTGTCTGCTTTACTTCAGTTGTGTTCTTCACATATGGAGAGTCTCTAATCTTTAGTGATGCCGTTATTGATGGTTAGTAAATCAATGAGGCACTAAAAGAGAGCACCATGTTCACGGTTTATGTATGCGTGTTTCGGGGTGTGTGTCGGAGGGGGGGGATTTATTGGGGGACAGCGGGGGACAGCGAGGGTGTGCTGGGGCGGGGGTGTGGCCATTATTAACGGGTCGCATACTTCATCCAAGGAGTGAGCGTGTGTGTGTGTGTGTGTGTGTGTGTGTGTGTGTGTGTGTGTGTGTGTGTGTGTGTGTGTGTGTGTGTGTGTGTGTGTGTGTGTGTGTGTGTGTGTGTGTGTGTGTGTGTTATTAACGGGTTGCCTGCTCCGTCCCATAGTAAGGAGGACAATTGGCTTTATCCTGTACCATATGCTACCCACGGAGGTTCAGACAGGGCTAGTGTGTGTGTGTGTGTGTGTGTGTGTGTGTGTGTGTGTGTGTGTGTGTGTGTGTGTGTGTGTGTGTGTGTGTGTGTGTGTGTGTGTGTGTGTGTGTGTGCGTGCGTGCGTGCGTGCGTGCGTGCGTGCGTGCGTGTGTGTGTAGCAGGGTTGGCGACGGCAGGGGCTCCTATATTTGGCCTGTTCCCACTATCACCACAGGACTCGTACCAGCCAAGGTTACGGCTAGAGCTGGTTGTGTGTATGGTGTGTGTGTGGGGGGGAGGGGAGTTGTGTGTATGGTGTGTGATCATGTTCAACAGAGTCTTTAAGGGGCCAGTCTACTTTACAGTGCGTTGTCGTCGGGGTAACAATGGTGGGTGTGTAGGTGGGTGGGTATTTCATTTGTAAGACATCCTACAATGATACTGTAGTTAATTCTCATTTTTTATTATTATAAAAAGTATTATTATATTATAATTTCCCTGGCAGTTCTTTTCTAGGTGATACAAAGTATCATACCCCATTACATCTGTGGTCCTGTGGTGTGGTCCTGTGGTGTGATATTGTGGTGTGGTCCTGTGGTGTGATACTGTGGTGTGGTCCTGTGATGTGGTCCTGTGGTGTGATACTGTGGTGTGGTCCTGTGGTGTGGTCCTGTGGTGTGATATTGTGGTGTGGTCCTGTGGTGTGATATTGTGGTGTGGTCCTGTGGTGTGATCCTGTGGTGTGGTCCTGTGGTGTGATACTGTGGTGTGGTCCTGTGGTGTGATATTGTGGTGTGGTCCTGTGGTGTGATCCTGTGGTGTGATATTGTGGTGTGGTCCTGTGGTCAGGTCCTGTGGTCAGATCCTGCAGTCAGGTCCTGTGGTGTGGTCCTGTGGTGTGATACTGTGGTGTGATACTGTGGTGAGATACTGTGGTCAGGTCCTGTGGTGTGGTCCTGTGGTGTGGTCCTGTGGTGTGATAATGTGGTGTGATACTGTGGTGAGATACTGTGGTCAGGTCCTGTGGTGTGGTCCTGTGGTGTGATACTGTGGTGAGATACTGTGGTCAGGTCCTGTGGTGTGGTCATGTGGTGTGATACTGTGGTGTGATACTGTGGTGAGATACTGTGGTGTGGTCCTGTGGTCAGGTCCTGTGGTCAGGTCCTGTGGTGTGGTCCTGTGGTGTGATACTGTGGTGAGATACTGTAGTGTGGTCCTGTGGTCAGATCCTGTGTTGAGATCCTGTGGTGAGTTACTGTGGTGTGGTCCTGTGGTGAGATACTGTGGTGTGGTCCTGTGGTGTGATACTGTGGTGTGATACTGTGGTGAGATACTGTGGTGTGGTCCTGTGGTGAGATACTGTGGTGAGATCCTGTGGTGAGATACTGTGGTTTGGTCCTGTGGTGTGGTCGTGTGGTCAGGTCCTGTGGTGTGGTCCTGTCGTGATATACTGTGGTGTGGTCCTGTGGTGTGATACTGTGGTGAGATACTGTGGTGAGATACTGTGGTGTGGTCCTGTGGTGAGATACTGTGTGTGGTCCTGTGGTGTGGTCCTGTGGTGAGATACTGTGGTCAGGTCCTGTGGTGTGATACTGTGGTGAGATACTGTGGTGAAATACTGTGGTGTGGTCCTGTGGTGAGATACTGTGGTGTGGTCCTGTGGTCAGATCCTGTGGTCAGATCCTGTGGTGTGGTCCTGTTGTCAGGTCCTGTGGTCAGATCCTGTGGTGTGATACTGTGGTGTGATACTGTGTTGTGGTCCTGTGGTGAGATACTGTGGTGTGGTCCTGTGGTCAGATCCTGTGGTCAGATCCTGTGGTGTGGTCCTGTTGTCAGGTCCTATGGTCAGATCCTGTGGTGTGGTCCTGTTGTCAGGTCCTGTGGTCAGGTCCTGTGGTGTGATACTGTGTTGAGATACTGTGGTGTTGTCCTGTGGTGAGATACTGTGGTGTCGTCCTGTGGTGTGGTCCTGTGGTCAGATCCTGTGGTGTGATCCTGTGGTGAGGTCCTGTGGTCAGGTCCTGTGGTGTGATCATGCTGTCTGAAGAGGATGTATCCAATACGATTCTGCAGCGTTTTCCACATGGAAATCTATCTATCCCAATCTATCCCTCCCATCCTACCTCCAGGGCTGTGCAGTGACGGGGAGGAAATGCTGTTCCCTAAACCTGGATAAGGAGGTGCATGGATCACCCAGTTTAGGGATTAACACAATAGCTCTAAATCTGTTCCAATCAACACACTGATTTTGTGTACTGTACTGTAGTATACTGTAGTGTACTGGTGTGTACTGTAGTATTCTGTAGTGTACTGTAATGTAATGTACTGTAGTGTAGGGTAGTGTACTGTGGTATCCTGCAGTGTACTGTAGTGTACTGTAGTGTAGTATTATGTAGGGTACTGCAATGTACTGTAGTGTACTGTGGTATCCTGTAGTGTACTGTAGCATTATTTAGTGTACTGTAGTATACTGTAGTATACTTTAGTGTACTGTAGTGTACTGTAGCATTATTTCGTGTACTGTAGTGTACTGTAGTGTATTGTAGTGCACTGTAGCATGCTGCAGTGTACTGTCATATTTTTAGTGTATACTGTAGTGTACTGTAGTATGCTGTTTTGTGCTGTAGTATGCTGTAGAGTACTGTAGTGTACTGTAGTATGCTGTAGTGTATTGTAGTGTATTGTAGTATACTGTAGTATGCTGTAGTGTGCTGTAGCTTGCTGTAGTTCACAGTTCTGGCATTGCATTGGTCCATGGACATATAGTACCAGTCAAAAACTTGGACACACCTACTCATTCAAGGTTTTTCTTTATTTGTGCTATTTTCTACATTGTAGAACAATAGTGAAGACATCAAACTATGAAACAACACATATGGAATCATGTAGTAACCAAAAAATGTGTCAAACAAATCAAAATATATTTTATATTTAAGATTCTTCAAAGTAGCCACCCGTTGTCTTGATGACAGCTTTGCACACTATTGGTATTCTCTCAACCAGCTTCATGAGGAATGCTTTTCCAACAGTCTTGAAGGCGTTCCCACATATGCTGAGCACTTGTTGGCTGCTTTCCCTTCGCTCTGCGATCCAACTCATCCCAAACTATCTCAATTGGGTTGAGATCGGTTTATTGTGGTGGCCAGGTCATCTGATGCAGCACTCCATCACTCTCCTTCTTGGTCAAATAGCTCTTACACAGCCTGGAGGTATGTTGGGTCCTGTTGAAAAACACTTGATAGTCTCTTTAAGTGCAAACTAGATGGGATGGCGTATCGCTGCAGAAATCTGTGGTAGCCATGCTGGTTAAGCACCCCCACACCGTCACACCTCCTCCTCCATGCTTTACAGTGGGAACCACACATGTGGAGATCATCCATTCACCTAGTCTGTGTCTCACAAAAACACGGCGGTTAGATCCAAGATTTCCACCGGTCTAATGTCCAATGCTCGTGTTTCTTGGCCTAAGCAAGTCTCTTCTCCTTATTGGTGTCCTTTAGTAGTGGTTTCTTTGCAGCAATTCGACCATGGAGGCCTGATTCACGCAGTCTCCTCTGAACAGTTGATGTTGAGATGTGTCTGTTACTTGAACTCTGTGAAAGCATTTATTTGGGCTGCAATTTCTGAGGCTGGTAACTCTAATGAACTTATCCTCTGCAGCAGAGGTAACTCTGGGTCTTCCTTTCCTGTGGCGGTCCTCATGAGAGCCAGTTTCATCATAGCGCCTGATGGTTTTTGCGACTGCACTTGAAGAAACTTTTAAAGTGCTTGAAATGTTCCGCATTTACTGACCTTCATGTCTTAAAGTAACGATGGACCTTCGGTTTTCCTTTGCTTATTTGAGCTGTTCTTGACATAATATTTACTTGGTCTTTTAACCCGTCTCCTCCTCCTTCATCTACACTGATTGAAGTGGATTTAACAAGTGACATCAAATAAGGGACCATAGCTTTCCCTTTGGATTCACCTGGACAGTCAGTGTATGTCATGGAAAGATCATGTTTTGTCCTCAGTGTGTGTTTGGTCTCTAGTCTCCACTATGTCAACGATCGTTTCCAGTGACGAGGAAGAGTCATTTTTGAAGTCATTGTTTCAGTATTCTAAATCAAATCAAATCAAATCGTATTGGTCACATACACACGGTTAGCAGATGTTAATGCGAGTGTAGCGAAATGCTTGTGCTTCTAGTTCCGACAGCGCAGTAATAACCAACGAGTAATCTAACCTAACAATTTCACAACAACTACCTTATACACACAAGTGTAAAGTGTATTCTAGATGTTTACTTCACAATCTTTTTAATTTAGCTGTCCCCCCCCCCATCTTCTTCTCAGGTTTACGATCAATCTTCAAGTCACCACGACCTCAACCCTGACTCCTCCTCACACCCCTCCTCCTGTGGCGAACAACAGGGCATTAACAGTTCACCTGACATGTGGAACTCCAATGGAATGAACCAGGCTGGCTATGGAGCAATGGGAGGGGCTTCAGCCCACCAATCAGGAAGCTACAGTAACCTGCAACCGTCACACCTGGTAAGTTTTTAGTTCATTCGCCATATGATAAAAACAGAGTCCATTTTACTCACCAGAGCTCTCATATTAAAAAGTAAGAAAGTTTGGGACAAATATGTAAAAATATACAGTGAGTGAACAAAACATTAGGAACGCCTTTCTAATATTGAGTTGCACCTCCCCCTTTTGACATGTGCATGTGTTTGATTGCTTTGCAGGTCTATTATCCCCATTCAGTCTCGCCTGTAGAGGTGAACAGGGGTCTTCCTCCTATGTCTACCTTCCACCGTAACAACCCTGCTTCATCTCACTCCCTGTCAGCCAACAGCTCAGAGAACACAACAGGACACCCGTCTACAGGATGGTCTCAGACCGGAGCAGCCCTGGGGAAAACACTGGCTTCTGTATGTACTGGGACTACTTACAAAGACAACTTCAAAGTGAAGCCACAATGACCAATAGGGAAATGTCCCTATAACACACCACTGTGTATTATTGTCAACCCAGAACCTGGGCGGTGCTGCTGGACTTTTTGTCTGTCCAACCAGTAACATATTATAATAGTCAGCTGGGGTTAGGAGCCATGCTACATGGCCTGAGGTGGTGGTTATAAAACCCACACTGAGAAATTACAAGTTGTGCTTTTAAAATGATGCATGGAGTTACTACTCACGGTCCTCTACCCCTCCTCTACCCCTCCTCTATCTCTTCTCTACCCCTCCTCTGTCCCTCCTCTATCTCTTCTCTACCCCTCCTCTATTCCTCCCATATCCCTCCTCTATCTCTTCTCTACCCCTCCTCTATCCCTCCTCTATCTCTTCTCTACCCCTCCTCTATCCCTCCTCTATCTCTTCTCTATTCCTCCTCTATCCCTCCTCTATCTCTTCTCTACCCCTCCTCTATTCCTCCTCTATTCCTCCCATATCCCTCCTCTATCCCTCCTCTATCCCTCCCCCTCCTCCATCCCTCCTCCACCCCTCCTCTATCTCTTCTCTACCCCTCCTCTATTCCTCCTCTCTCCATCCTCTACCCCTCCTCTATCCCTCCTCTACCCCACCTCTATCCCTCCTCCA